>NC_056737.1:409611582-409816582 GCF_019279795.1 Protopterus annectens
TGCTGGACTGTTTGGTATAGAAAAAGGAGACTATACCTTTAATTCAAGCAACTTACAAAATGTTACATTAATTAATGGGAGCACTGGTGAGATATTTAAATGTAGTTTGAGCTATATTTTCATGTTCTGATGAAGTCACGAGTTTTGGGACAAAAGTGCTCAACAAGATTGTTTTAAGAAATAAAAAGGATATTTTAGCAATCCTTTAGTGGATTTTTGTTCGACTTTGATTGTCCTGGACTATGTGGACCCAATTTATTGTTGTTATTATTATTATTATTATTATTATTATTATATATATATCTAGGTGTGTATGTGTCTTTCTATCTATCAATATATATATATATATATATATATATATATATATATATATATATATATGAATATAAAGTCTGAGATGCCTTTAAGACCATTCACTGTATTAGTTACAGCTACTGCATTACTCATGGCTTGTCAGGATATCTTGAAGTGAAGGAAGGTCCATTCAATTTTTAAGTTATTCATTCAGTTATTAATTTGTCTCCTCTCTGAAGACAGTTATGGGCACTCTTCATTTCTTTTTTGATTTATAAGAGACACTATAATCACTGTGCTTAATTTGGAATTTGACCAGACAACCACTTACTGGTTATTGTCTTGGCAGCTGCTACTATTAAGGCATTGAATATGCATTTGCCTTTAGTGCTTAACAGCTCTGAAGAAAATGAAAATACTTTTAGAAAGAACACTTGTCAAGGCAAAATTATGCTTAGCTAACTTTCATGGCATTTCTGGTCAATAAAGATCAAAATGCTCAACTGATGACCTATGCAATAATCTATTCAATGTTACTCATATAAGATCTGTACAGGATAAAAAAGAATTTTACTTGAATAATCCTTTTATGTCAACAGCTCTGATGATTTTTTTCATAATGTGTTTAACTTTCATATTCTTTTGCTAGATTTTTATACTTCAAATTAAATGCACAATAAAGCAGCAATACATCATTTTAATATGGAAGGATATCCTCTTCTGATGCAAGTTTCTTTGAAAGGATAATATACATCTTTCTTCAGCTATGTCAAGACATTAAAGAATAATGTTCAAATATCCACTGAGCTCCTCCATAATAATATCACACCTTTCAATCCCAATGTTAAAGCCAAGAAACTAGCAGATACATTCAGCAATGACTTCATCCCACCTATCTACATAGTTGCACCCCCCCTCCATTCCTGAAAAGTTATTTTTCCCTGTTATCACCATGAAACAATTCTTAGAATCTCTATCAAATTAAAAATAATGTTTTTATGAGACTGGGCAACATAACAGACTCCATTCTCATTGGTTCATAGGTTCATCGTTGTGTGTACTAGACTAATGGCCCTGGAGCCTTTGCAAGTGTAGCCATTAGAATTAACCTGGCATTGTGCCACCCGACCTTAGTTCCCAGTGCCTTTGTCGAGTACAGCCACTGGAGTGATCCCTAGGATGAATTTTCTATTTCCCATCCACTCATCAAGATTTCTCTTGAAGAGGGCCAGTGAGGTGCTCTGCTTGATATGTATGGGAAGTATATTCCATAGCATGGGCAGTCTCTGGGTTATGAACCTGTCCCTCCAGCATGTTTTGTTGATTGTGCTAATGAGGTTGAGGTCTCTGGAGTGTGTGGTGTAGAGGGATTGGGATTTCTGTAGATGTAGCATTTCTAACAGAGCTGGGTCAGACATGGCTTTGTAAGTCAAGCAAAGATCGCCTCTATGTAGGCGATATGAGACAGAGAATAGTTGCATTTTTTTGAGTCTGTCCAGATAGGACAAGTGTTTAAGGCCTAGAATCCTCTTTGTGAGGTACTTTTGCAGCCTCTCCAGTTGTTGCAGGTGTCTAGTGAGGTACATGCCAAATGGGCCATTGTACTCGATGATTGGCCTAATGAGGGAAGAGTAGAGGGAGACAATGACCTCTTTCTTCCTGGATGCAAAACCCTTAGTAATGAGATGTGCCACACAGAAGGACTTTCTGACCATACAATGATGGATTTTATGACCAAAGTGGCAACGTGGTGGTCAAAAGAGAGATTGCTATGAATCTGTGTTCTCAGATCTCTTATAACGCCTTCTGTGTTTAGTGGATTACCATCAGTGTGGTTATTCAAGGGAACCAGGTTTTTTCCAAGAGGGATGATGACAAATTTTTTGGCATTGAGCTTAAGGCCATGGTTCTGACACCAGTCGTTGGTGTCATTGAGGTGTTTCAGTAGGATGTCAACATCACTTGGGGAGTTCCCAACTTGCAATTGTCTGCAAACGTTGTCAGCCAGAGTCCCTTCGTGTTGGCCTGGAATTCAGAGAAGTGGATACCAAACAGGAAAGGACCCAGGACCAAACCCTGTGGGACTCCACTCATGATTGGTCATCAGTCTGACTTGGAGTCAGCTACTTTCACACTGTGGGTTCTATCTGTGAGCCAGTTTGCAACCCACCTAGTGATATAGGGGCTGATGCCTTGCTTAGTGAGTTTTTCTATGATTCCTGAGTGGGGAATGGTATCAAAGGCCATGGCCAGATCAAGGTAAGCTGTATAAACTACCTTGCCTTCATCCACAGCTCTCACTGACTCAAAGAAGTCAACCAAGCATGATCTACCCTTCACAAAACCAGACTGTGTAGGATCCAGAGTTTGGAGATTCCCTATATCCTTGTTTATTAGGTCCATGATGATGCGTTCCATAGCTTTGCATATCAGACTCATCAGGCTAATTGGGCAATAATTGCCAGGGTCTGTAGTCAGTCCTCCTTTGTGGAGAGGGATGACTGTAGCAGTGCACCATTCAGTAGGGACAAAGCCCTTGAGAGCCTCCGCGAAGGGGGGGGGGGGTTGAGTGGCACTTTTTGCATTTATCCTGACATTGTTTCAGTACAAATATTCAGATATTTATCTGTGCTTAGTTTCATCCCATGTGCCTTCAGATTTGCATTCCATTCTCCTATCCTTTGCCAAAGTTCTAGTTCAGAGTCTGCCTGTACTGTGACATTGTCTGCATACAGCAGCTTTGTTGATCCATCCCCTCCAACTTGTTTGCTAATGTAGTCCATCACCAGTATAAACAGCAGTGGGCTCAGAGCTGAACCCTGATGTACTCCCACACCCAATGGGAACCCCTCTGTGAGGCTGAACACTGTTCATACTTGAGTCATTGGGTCCTTGTACATAGCCTGGACTAATTCTACCAATGTTTCTGGGACTTCAAACCACAGCAGTACTGCTCAGATCAGCTTTCTTGGGACCTTGTCATATGCTTTCTCCAAGTCTGGGAATGCCCAGTTGGACTCTCTCCACATCTCTACCTTCTTCTCAAGTATCTCAATGCAAACATTGAGTCAGTAGTGCTGCATCCTGATCTGAATCCAAGCTGCTCATCTCCCATCTTACATTCTACTACTCTGCGTATCCATTTATCAGTCACCCTCTCCAGAACTTTCATGCAATGTGATAGGAGTTTGATGCCTCTGTACTACCCACAGTTGTAGATGTATCCTTTGTTCTTGTACACTGGCAAGAGTATGCTTGTTCTCCAGTCATCTGGGATACGCCTTTCACTCCACACTGCTATTAGTACCCACAGGAGCCATTTCTCTCCTATCTCACTCGGCATCTTTATCATATCTGCTGTGACCTCATCTGAGCCTGCTGCTTTCCCTGACTTCATCTTCCTTAGTGCTGTTCTTACTTCTTCTAGGGTGGGCTCCTCTTCTTCTCTCATTGTAGGCTGTTTCTGGGGCAGTACAGCTTCTGTGGAGTTTTCTTCATTCAGAAGCTGCTGAAAATACTCCTTCCATCTGCCTTTGATGTCCTCTGGGCTGGTGAGCAGGTTGTTGCTGACATCCCTTATGAAGGGTGTCTGACTATCTTCTTTATCTTTCTGTCTTTGCCTTACAACCTGATATAGTTTCTTTGTGCCCCTTACTGAGTCACTTTTCAGAAGTTGGTACAGTGCCTCCGATGCCCTATTCTTTGCTAATGCAACATTTTTCTTAGCTTCTTTGTTAGCCAACCAGTAATCCTTCCTAGCCTGGTCATTCTTTTCTATCTCCCACTTCTTCCTGCACTCCTTCTTTCATTTGATGACTTCCTGGACTTCTGCATTCCACCACCAGCTTTCCTTATGTACCTTATTTCCATACCTTGCTCAGCCACATATCTTTTCTGTAGTCCTAACACATGCTGTTTTAGGTGCTGCCATTCTTCTTCAACTCCTCCTATTCCCTCCTCTTCTTGGGGTGCTAGATCCCTGAGTAATTCTTTGAACTGTTGTACTTTTTCTCCAGTCAACTTCCAGGTCATCATCCTGGTCTCTGTTGACCTTAGAGCCTTCTCTGACTACTGCTTGCAGCTGATTGTGGCAACTAGTGGTTTATGCTGTGGGATGACTGTTTCACTGGGGATGACTTTGCTATCATGGATTCTACCCCAGTGCTTTTTCCTTACTAGGAGGAGGTCTACCTGAGTTGCATGTTGACTATTCTTGTATGTGATCTTGTGACTGTCTCTCTTTCTAAACCATGTGTTGGCTACTATCAAGTCATTTGCCAGATGAAAATCTAGAATGGCTTCTCCTAATTTATTTTTTTGCCCCACTCATGTGGACCCAAGCAGTCCTCATATCCTGTTCTGTCTGTCCCAAAATGTGCATTCAAGTCATCCATTATCAGTACCAATTCATTTTGTCCTGCTTTATCTAGTAGGTCCTGCAACTGCTGTCTGAATGCACTATTTTCCTCACTATCACAACCCTGCTGTGGGGCATAGGCTGAGATTATGAATACTGCCCTGTCATCACACTGGAGTCTAATGACCATGAGTCTGTCATTAATTCTGATGATATCTCTTACTGCCTTCTGAAGGCTGTTTCTCACCACAATTCCTACACCTTTTCTAGCCTGTCCTCCACCTGAGTAGTAGACTCTGGATCCCAAGCCAAGTGGCTTTGTTGCACTGCCTTTCCATCTCATCTCCTGAATATACAGGATGTTCAGCCTCCTCCATATTATTATGTCATCCACTTTCAAGCTGCTTCCTGCCAGTGAACTTAGTTCATGGTTGGCAGGTTGGTTGGTTTTACGTCCAGTTTTTGCTCAACAGAGTTATCCCAAGTAACCCAAGCTGGGCAACTAGACACCGGCCAGCCAGTAGCTTATTGACCCAGGGCTGCTGGGGTTTATGGCGGACACACACTGGCCAATAGGGGAACATATGCCCCTCCCACCATTAGCACGGGTCCCTGGAGTGGGTCAGAGTAGGCCAGGTCCTCAACCCACTTATCACCAGTAACTACCCATGCCCATTTTTGGCGACATTAGTCAACAAGACCGATCACCTAGAGCCATATTTTACACAGTCGAGCATATAGCCCTGCCATGGCATGCAGTCTGTGATCCGTATTCTCCTATCTTGAGGATACTGCGCACCACAGGAGATGCCCAAAGTGGTTGGTCTGTACAACTCTTCCCTATAATACACCATGTAGAGTTTGTGCTGCTGCCCACAGCTCCATTCATTGGTGAGTTTGAGATGGAAACAATGCAGCATGTTTTTCAGACATGGGAGAAACCCCACAGAGACACAGGTAGAACATGCAAACTCCAAACAGGCATTGGTCGGAGGTTAGGATTGAACCTTGTACCTTGTGCATGGGAGGTGAAGACCTTAACCAGTAAGCCATCTGGTCTCATTGATGATACATAAAACCAATGGCTTTACAAACACTCTTACAAGGGACATAAATTTAGACCAACAGATAACTAGGAATTACTGTAGGGATAGGTTCCTAACTCAAAACACCCCCCCAGCCTATGGAATAAGTTACCACTACTGGTCAAGCAAAGTACTACTTTATCATCTTTAAAGATCATATGCTACTTGGCAAAACAGAATGCAGTACCTGATTTCCATTTCACTTTTGTAAAGAATTTCACGGGTGACTAGAGGCTATCCTGCTCCTATTTTCACAACAAAAATTATTTTATGAGGAAAATTGGATCATGCAAGGGCAGTGACTCCACAGTCAAGGCAGTCCCCCTTCCTGCTACTGCCATTAGATGGACATACCCGAGAGATGAATAGTCAGGTCAGAAACCTACATGCTAACATGCCTTCACTTCCATATGATGTCTCTGAACTTTACAGAATATATTGACAATGTAAAGCTCTTGACACACCCATTTCCCCCCCCCAAAAAACATATTCTGCTTAAAGAAGATATGTTATATATCATTCTTTTATTTATTTATTTATTTATTTATTTATTTATTTATTATTGTGGGACTTGTTCTCTTTGGTGGGGGGTGGGGGGGGGGGTTGCACCATGAAGCAGACATTCAGCATTACTAAAACAATAAAATCAAACACTGAACACTCAGACAATGCTGGAATTTAACAAATATAATTGTATTCATTAAAAATTAGCAATTTACAGGTGCTCACTTTTTTCTTTACATTAATGAAGCAGAAGTGAAAGCACTTTCCAGGTCTACCAGCTGTCAACAATTATACCAGGGCATATACAGTACAAAACAAGTGCAAAAAAATACTTATCATTTTATATATCAGATGGTTATAGAATCCAGCACAGACAAATTAACCCTGCTTTATCAGCTCTGCACAAATTCAGAGAAATGTAAGTCTTTGTAGGAGCACTACACTGAGAATACACCTCAGGCTATCAGATACAACAGGAGAGTTGGCTAATAGCTAAACACCTAAGGTCGTCTGACTAAAATGAAAGCAACGTCAACTCCCGCCTGAAACTAGCTACTGAACTACCCTGAGAATCAAATGGTGCAGACAAAATGGGACACAAACAACAAAGCAAATATAAAATTGCTGTACTTATCAGTTTATGTATCAGATAGTTATAGAATCCAACACAGCCAGGAGATTAACTTATCAGTTTATACATCAGATGGTTATAAAATCCAACACAGCCAGGAGATTAACTCTGCTTTATCAGCTCTGCACATATAAGTTTATTAAAGAAAGATCCAGAACTGGTCTCCAAGCATTTGCTTTCTTTGACACCAGAAACATCCTTGAATAACAACCTTTTCCCAACTGGGAAAGAGGAACTCCCTGGCACAACAAGCATTGTAGGACGGGGGGAAAAGAGGAGTTTGATCTGGTAGATAATGAATAACTCCCTAGAAGGGAGAAAGTTCTTCCCACCACCACCCGTAACCTTGTGGAATGACCTGCAGAACTCACTTGTTTGAACCTATCTGTTGCCAAAGAAAAAACAGAGGTAGACTTTCTGGAAGAGATAAGGGACTGCTAGTTTGGAATGGGAGAAATGGTCCCTTAAATAGTCATTCTGACATGTATGACTGTCCTTTGTTTTGGGGGGGTCCTACTTTCTTTTTGGAAAGTCCTTGCTATTGTTTTTTAAATGTTTCCTTACCAGCATTTTGATGAGAATTATTATTTTGTTTCTTGCCAAAACTGGATGAGGTGTAGAGAATCTCTTGGAAATTTTAGAAAAGGAGGACCGGAAAATCTTAGAGATTCCCTGAATCAGTTTACTCCTCATCACATTTTTAATACCTTTGTAGCAGATGGTCCAAATCTCTCCAAAGGAGAATCTAAAATCGCATTTTTTACATCTTCTGTGATGTTATCAGAATGCAGCCAAGCAAACCTCCAGACACAGTACCAGTGGACATAGCCCTGGAAGACATGTCTACAGAATCATAAACCTACTTTAAACAATGAGTTGTGACCTGTGAAATGGAAGAAAATAATCTACATAAAACAGATTCTTCTTCACAAGAAGGAACTGCATATAAAACATTCCTCATATTTTCAAAATTAGTCAGAATAAACTTTAATATATGAGCCTGACAATTAAAAATTCTGAAAATCAAAGTTGCAGAAGCATACACTTTTTTCACATACTTTTTACTATCCTTGCCAGAAAGAGAAAGATTGAAATAAACTAAATGTATAGCAGCAGTTGACTTAACTATAGCTGTAGCTGCTAGGTCATGTCTGGGATGAGTATATAAATACTTGAAAGAGTAAGAAACTTTTTACAATCTATCTGCTTTTTAAGGAGCAGCAGGCTGACTGCCAGGGGAAACTGTAGGCAGTGACAGACACAAACACACAAACATTCTCCAATGCTGATATTATGGCTGGATTTGATGGGTAAAGGTTATCTAAATTCCATTTGTAACAGCCCATAATAGCTTCTGAGGGACTGAGAAACCTCAGTGTTCTCAATGAAAATACCGACACATCCTAGAAATAGTCTCAGAGAAAGAAAATCCCTCACACTGGGATTCAGTTACTGTGTTCTCCTCTGAATCTAAATCAGACATCTGGGGAGAAAACCCTGCATCTGTCACTTCATCTTCTTGTCCAGGAAAAGAGGAATCCCTTTTTCTTTTACCAAAACCATCTTATAAGAAGGATCAATAGCCTGAAACAGACCGTGAGCTTGATCTAATAAACCACTCCCGTCCAGAGAAATCCATGTAAGAGTAGGCAAATGTTTAGTTTTCTGTTTCTTTTTGACAGGAAAATTGGGGCAAACCAGCTTATTAATGGCAGCAACAGCTTTCCCAGGGGCAGGTGCAATGTTCTGGCTAAACAGGGGTGTCTTCCCTACCCCACACCTAAGACCAAGACTCTCCCTTGCACACTGAGGTGACCCTAACAAATGCAGAGACAATGGTTAATTCCTGGTCCACTGTGGCTGTAGGTGCCATGCTAAAGGGATCCGGGGAAAAGGATGGGTGGTCTGAGGAACCAGTTTTGCCCACAGCAGAGTCATGCACTTGCAGCTGAGGCAAATTGCTAGTCTGCTTTGGTGGCAAAGGCTGTTTACTTAACTTTTTCTTTTTGTGTCTAGAAGAAGGACCAACCATGGAACCGGTAATTTGTTCCATGGTCAAGCCGAAAATGGTGTCTCTTTTCCACAGACACTAAGCAGCACAAGTCAGTAAAACTTCAATGTCCCAAAGTGTCACTATTTCACAGTAAAAAACAATAAAAAAGATTCTTAATACACTTTGTGAGCCATAGAAAGTAAAGTAAACAAAATTTCTCCACAAAAAATGTAACAGAAAAAAATGTGCTTCGATTTAAAAGTACAGATAAGTCTCGTGACAGTTCATTAAATCACAAACTCCAAGTTATAAATTCCTTTCCTGACCAAGGAAGCATAAATCAACAGATTTTAAAAGTGTAAGTTTTTTCCCCCCAAGGGGAACTTTTCTGACAGTAATGGATCAGCACAAGTCAACCTTTGATGCTCAAAAGTCCTCAGAGGAGTGATCTCTTTGGCAGTAGAAAAGCTCTGAGGGGTTTGGCACCAAAATGAGACTTTCATATAGCACAGCTCAAGCTAACAGTTTGGCCACATGGAAGGTGGGATATAACCCGTATAGCTAAAGCTACTGAAGCAGTGTGAACAATATGATGAACATCTATAGTCATAACTAGTGTGACTTACCTAAATTTAAATAAATAAAACAGAAGTAAAGTATCAGAGAGAACAATACATTAATCAATTTCTCTGACAGTCTGCCACCCATGGCATAAAGGAATAAAGGCCTGCCTATGATCTAGGCATGCCAGGTTCAATAAATGACTTGGGCATTGGAGGAACTAGCACAGGAGACAGAGAGAGAGAAGGAAAAGAAAGAAAGAAAGAAAGAAAGAAAGAAAGAAAGAAAGAAAGAAAGAAAGAAAGAAAGAAAGAAGGAACATGCCTGCTCAGCCCTCAGGGAGTACAACTGAGTGTGCATGGCTAGGGCTCTATATTTGCATTAGATCCCCCAGCTGAGACTTGGCAATAGGTTATTTTGTGAAGGGATAAAGGAGCTGATGAAGGCTGCATCACTCTTGTAAGTGGTTGGCACCCTTTGTAGCATGCTTAACCCTTTTCTGTCTATGAGCATGTGCACAGGAACATAGAACCATAAGGACATAACTCTGCTCTGCATCGAGGAAAAGAGCAGCACACTCCTTGTACGCTGCTGTCTCTCCCCTAGGGAGTGAAATGGGCAAGTAGAGCTCTGAGCCATCAGGGACAAGAACACCACACTCCCTGCATGCTGCACTCTCTCCCATAGGCAATGAATAGGGGGTAGAGCTCTGACCCATCAGAGACAAGGGCACTACATTCAAGGTATGTTGCACTCTCTTCCCTTGGCAATGAATGGGCAGTAGGGCTCTGACTCATCAAGGGCACCAAATTCCTGGTATGCTGTACTTCCTTACCTAGGCAACAAATGGGCAGGAGGGCTCTGACCCCTTGATAACGAATGGCAGCAGGGATCTGAATCAACAGGGACAAGGCCACCACACATCTAGTACACTGCACTCTCTCAAAGATGATTCAGAGAGTTGAGTGTCTTGATCAGGGTAAGACACTCTTTTATAGGTTCATAGGTAAGTATTAGGCTAGCGGCCCATATGAGACATTTTAAGCCTAGCCATTTTCCCTTTTCCCATGGTTGATAATTATATATTAGCCCTAATGAGAATAACTAGGATCATACCACAGAAAATTTGAAGGGACACATACATGGAATAAGGCAATTTGGAGCTGCCTCTGTCCATTAATAGTACAAGGGCAGTCCTGGGGTAAATTTCCTTTTTCCCATCCTTAGATCTAAGTGGTGCTTGAACATGCACAGGGATGAAGTTTGTTTTATGTGGGTGGGAAGTCTGTTCTAGCAGTGATAACCTCTGTAAATTATACTTGTCCCTCCAAACCATTCTACTGATGCTGCATACAAAGTTTAGATCCCTGGACCAAATATTTCTGATGCCACATGACGTGATGTGTAGTAAATATGTCAGTAGTGGGTCGGAGGATGACCTGTATGCCAAATACAGGTCACCTCTTAGCAAACTGTAAGATACTAAGTATAGTGACAGGGCTTTGAATCAATCCATGCTGGGCTTGTTGTTTAGGCCTTGTATCCTTTTAGTAAGGTATCTCTATGGGCATTCCTGCTGTTACATGTATCTGGACATATACATGCCAAAGAGGCTTTATATTCAGTGATTGGCCTAATGAAGGCTGAGTAAAGTGGGAGAATGACATCCCTACATCTAGACACAATCCCTTTGTTTATAAGCTATGCAATATAGAAGGACTTTCTTCCAATAATAGACGCACGTTGGTTAAAAGTTATATCACCGTCTACTTAAGTTCCCAAATCCTGAACTACTGGGTCGACTCTTAGGGGGGGTATTAACAGTGTGGTAGTTCTCTGGGGTAGATGACTTCCCAAAGGATACAATCATACAATATTACATTTTTGGCATTTAGTTTCAGGCCATGATTTTGGCATCAGTTATTTATTTTGGACAAAACTTCCTGCAAGATGGCTAAGTCATTTGAGTATTCAATAACTGCTCCTAGCCTGCATTCATCTAGAAACTTAGTCAGCCAGAGTCTTTTGGTATTTGGCTTTTACTTCAGGAAAGTAGATAGCAAACAGGAGTGATCCTAGCACAGAACCTAGGGGGACACCACTGGTGACCATACCTCTCAACCTGGAAACATCAAAAATCTGGACAAAGGCCCATGAAAAGTAGGTACAACTGACCAAAAGTCAGGATGTTGAGTAACATAAAATTTGCATACATAATTATGTAACCCCACCCACTCAATGGAATTCTGGGGTACCAGCATGAATATTTACATCACTAAATAATAATAAATATTATTGTTATTATTATTATTTGAATTTCAGAATTCATATCCCTCAGAAAATACATAATAATGCAAAACTTAATATTCTAGCAACTATCTGAGTTTACAGGAGCAATATTTAAAATTTGTCCCTATTTTTGGGCCTTTGTCCCACCATTATTTTTGGATTTGTCCAGATTTCTTGATCTGAGAAATTGAGAGGCTAGTAAGACATCTGCAAGATTCAAAACTTGCATCACTGTTTAATGTGTGCATGGGGTGGAACTAGAACAGGGCACATGCAAAAAAAAAAACAAAAATAACATCAATTCTCTTTGGCAGTAGCATAATGCTGCATTAGGAACACTCAATCAATCTCCTTTCCACACCAAAATATCTGGATTAGGTCTGATGGATTAGCTGGGTTTAGAGGATGAGAGACCGAGGAGGGTAGCCAGGAATAAATGTTGGTCATCTGTGAGGAAGGAACCAAAAAACAACCCATGCATACGCAGAAAAATTTGTACTAGAAAATCTGAACTGTTGGTCCAGTTCTTGGCTAAACAGTGTGTTAATGTATAGAACATTATGTCACATTTAAAGCAAATAAGCTATTTGCATCTCAACTACCGATTCTCACAGCCTCAACAAATTATGGTTGAAACACTTCCTTCTAATTTTTTCCTCTAAATGTAGAACATAAATAAGATATGAATGTCACAAGTAACTCGACTGGCTTTCTACTAATCTTCTCATTTCTTCTGTTCTAGTCTAGAAAGAACCCACATAATAACTCATGCTCTTTCCTTAGACTGGCAGGCTAGGATCTGTTTAATCTGCAAAAGTTATTGAGTATGATCTGTACAGAGACCACAATAAATCGTATAGAGCAAAGCAATGCATTACACAAAGAAGCCACTTAAAATTCAGTATCAAGACTTCCTTGAAATACATTAAAGATCTTTAACTGTCTAACAAAAAATTATAAAACAACAAAGTCAGAGTCACAATATTTCTTTTTCTTGAGGATTATTTTGCATGGTATGCATACTCAATCATAATAAAGTTATCAGGAAAAAAAAGCTGCACTTGCAAAAGTTAGTTTACATTTATTGCATCTAAAATATCAAGCTCTACCAGACAAAGTAACACCACTTCTTTCACTGAAATGCTTTTAAATAACTCATGTCAACATGTCTCTCATATCCACAGTAAATAAAAACATAGAGCAAGAAAGACAGCAACCTCCTTTCATATTCCCCACTTTAAATCAGTTCCACATTCAGTCCAACCCAGAGCTCACTATGTAAAACAACTGGGTCAATATAGCAAATGTCGTTATTCACACATCCCAATAACCAAAGAGCTTACACAACTGAGAAACATTTGTACGTAGGCTAGCTTTTACCCTTGAATTCCTTTAAATACATTAAAGATCTTTAATGGTTTAAAAAAATCTACAAAGCAACAAGGTCAGAGTCACAACGATATTTCAATATTTCTTTTTCTTGAGGATTCGTTTGCATAGTATGCATACTCAATCATAATGAAGTTATCAGAAAGAAAAGCTGCACTCCCAAATGTTAGTTAACATTTATTGCATATCTAAAATATCAAACTCTACCAGCTAAAGTACCACCACTTTCACTGCAAAGTGCAAAATACTTTTAAATAACTCATCAACGTGTCTCATATCCACAAGAAATGAAAAGTAGTGCAGGAAAGGCAGCAGCCTCCTTTCAAACTCCCTGCTTTAAACTAGTTCTGTATTATGTCCAGATGCGTTCAAATAAATTCTTTAGTAAAAAGTTTCCTAATCATATCAAGCCCAATATAAAAAGAGCTCAATCATATAAGGAAAATACTAAATACTCACTGGGATTCTCCCGCAAAATCCTGACTGTTATCAATGTCACCTCTTTTTTTAATAGAAGTTTTCTTGAACCTGTATGATGATGATGTTAACATAACTGTTAAAACGATATAATCCAGCCATTCATCCTCAACCCCCTTTTCCCATTTTTGCACATGGGGTCGGGGTGTCACTTCAATAATGTCAATCATCTAGATCCAGGGTTTACACTGCCGGGTGGTTAGCTCTGCCATGGTAATTCAACCACACCACACAAGCACTCACACCTACGGCCAACTTAGAGTGATCAATGGATAAATAGAAAGCAAACTACTATGTTTTACTTGTTTCCTGTTTCTTATTATTTTTAGAATTGAAAGTATGTAAATATAGTTGTACTTTTCTTCAAGCCACATTATTTATTAAACAGACTAAAAAAAATACTAATAAGGAAAGTGTTTAGCTTTTTCCCTTTTACTTTTAAGCCCTATGCAGATATGCTACTTTGGTTGCAGTGCAAAGCAATTCAACAAACAAAAATAATGTTTATTTTTGATAATAAGTAGAAGGCTTTGGTGTTGTCACTGTCTTCCAGGAATAAAAATGACTACCAAAATACATTTTGTCATTTTTAAACAGATTTATTCTTCTGCTGCAAATGACAGAACTGTCTGTGAGAGCCAGATAGCAGTCCAGCCCAGAGCCCAGAGCCCACTAAGTAAAACAATCTGTTCAATATGGCAAATGCCAATCATTCACACATCTCAACTACCATAGTGCTTATAGCTGAGAAACATTTATAGGCTAGCTTTTACCCTTGCTCATTGATTGTAATTTATAGTGTGGGTCTGTGGGAATAGTTGGTTTGGAAAGTGGAAGTAATTTGGATGGTGCTATATAAATGGAGTTAAAGGATTTCAATAAAATGGCCATTTTTTCATAACACACTCTGTATCTTCGGTCACCTGTTTTTAAGGTTTGGGAAGGTAGACATCAGCCATAACTTAAAACCTTAAGTAAAAAGAAAAAAAAAGAAAAAAATTGGGAATTGAAGGGGCCACTCGGAAATTCGTGGCACCCCATTATTTTTCCCTCAAAACTGGTAAATACCAAGGAATTCAAAAGAGTTGAGAGGTATGCCAGTGACTGGTCACTTTGTGGAGGAAAATTCCCCCAATTTGATTAACTGTGTCCTATCTGTGAGCCAGTTGAAAATCCAGTAGGTGTCATAGGGGTTTATTCCCAGTTTCTTTGGCCTTTCTTCTATGCCTCAGTGTGGAATTGTGTCAAAAGCTTTGGCCACATCAAGGTATGCAGTGTGTACCATATTTATATGTATGTGCTTGCATCTGATCTTGGTGTCCCACATACATTGTTATCTTATCTCTCCCGAAACTGCTCCCCAAGCAAAGTCTGAGACATCTGTTTTGACTGCTTTGGAACATGAAGAGAGAAAGGGAAACCTGGATTTAGGAATATCTGTTTTCTACAGGAAGTGATTTCTCTTCTGACAACCCCAGCACTGGGATCAAAAAAAGACAAGGGGTGCTGGTGCTGGGACCAAACAATCTTCAGATGCCACTGTATTTTTCTCATGTGGAGTCTTGCTAGGGCTATCATGAGAATCATAGAAGCCATAAGACCCAAAATCCTCACAGTGACTGAAGTCACTATTTCCATAGTAAATGTGGGCACAGTTACAAACTGGTTTCGGAAACAGCCAGAAGTGGTCTCAAAGCAATATTTTTCTTTGGCAATGAAAACATCCTTAAATAAAACCCCTTTCTAAACTGGGAAGGAGGAAATGGTTTGGTCACTCCCCGGGACAGCAACTGATAAAGGACAGGTGGAAACAAAAGCGTCTGATCTGAAGAATGAGGAATTATCCCTTGGAAAGGAGGATTTTCCTCCCACTGCTGCCTGTAACTTTGACAAATGATCTTCAGAACCCATTTGTCTGAAACTACATATTGCTAAAGAGAAAAGTGGAGACTCAGACTCACTGGCAGTAAAAAGCTGCTGCCAGAATCATTCTGACTTATTGGACTGTTCTTGGTTTTGGGAGTTTCCAGAATTTTTCTTGGAACCCCTTTACAATTTCTTCTTAAACATCTGTTTACCCTTATTTTGTTGAGACTGTTCATTTTGTTTCTTACCAAAACTGGATGAGGAATTGCAGAATCCCTTAAAAAATTTGGAAAAGTAGGGTTGAAAAGTCTTAGAGATTCCCTGTATCTGATTTCACTTTTCCTCACACTTTTTGATCATCTCTGCAGCAGAAAGGTCAAAAATTAAACCTCTGTGCAAAGGAAATTTTAAAATCTAATTTTTAACATCACCTGGAGGTTCTCAGAACACAGCCATGTATACAATGAATAGTGACTTGAACAACAGAAAAAAATAATACATTATTTAACCAGATTTTTCTTCACAAGAAGAAACTGCAGACAAAACATTATTCGTATTTTCACTGTGAACTGCGGTGGTGGTGCTGCGGTAGCATTGTCGCCTCATAGTAAGACGTCCTGTTCGATTCTCAGCTAGCGTCTTCTGTGTGGAGACATGCGTGAATGGGCGTACCTTCGTTGAAGGTTGTGCATCAGGGCTGGCAACTTTGCATGTAAAAATCTACTGACAATCATTAGCGGACCGGAGTTTTGCTGTGGCAACCCCTAATCGGGAAAAAGCCAAAAGACACAAGTCAGGATAAACCTGTGGACCTGACAGTTCAAAATTTTGAAAATCAGAGTTGCACAAGCATACATTTTTTCCCCCATACTTATCAATAATCTTCCCATCCTTATCAGAAATTGTGAGATGGTCATTAACTAAATTCTTAGCAGCAGATTGATTAAAGGTATAGATGATGGATCAGATTTGGGAAGAGTATATAAAAGAATGAGGAGCATTATATGTCCTTTATGCCTTTTAAGGGGAAGATGGCTGACCGTCAGAAAATCTGTACGCAGTAACACACACACACACACACACACACACACACACACACACACACACACACACACACACACACACACACACACACACACACACACACACACACATCCTCTAAAGCTTACAGAACTTGAGGTATGGGTGCAGGTTCTGGAAATTCCTTCTGTAAAAGCTCACAGTATTTCCTAGGGAGTCTTCAGCCTCAGTGTTCTTCCACTGAAAACACTGGCAAATTCTAGAAATAGTCACAGAGAAAGAGGACCCTTCACTGGAAGAGTCAGAAATTGAGCCCTCATCTGCACCCTTCATCCTCCTGTCTGTATTCTGAATCTTGAATTTCTTCAAAAAAGGAGGAATCCCTCTTTCTTTTACCAGAAATTACTTTATTAGAAGGGAAGTACAGTTGTGTAAAATCTTACCATAACAGGACATGTCCTTTCCTTCACTGTTGCAGTACTCTTTACATCTGAGATTCTCTGCCTAGGACAGCTTGACTTTTGACCAGTATACAAAAGCCTTAGATTGCTTTAAGGAACACCATATGTCACACATGTGCTCCTCTTGCAGTGTAGGGCATAAAGGTGATGTCCAGATATAGCATCCCCAGAACTGATTGCCCCAGAAGGAACACCATTCCAAGAAAAAACAAGAGGTAACCAGTACATCCAGAAGAGAAATGGACCAGGTAGAGGAGGGAAGGAGTGAATACTGCAGCAGTGAAGGAAAGGACAACTACTGCTATGGTAAGATTTTACACAATGGTACTATGTCGGTTTGTATCACTGTTGCAGTATTCTTTACATCTGGGAGAGTGCCAAAGCTCAAGAAGAAATGTGGGAGGAGGAAGGACCAGCAGAGCTCTCTAAGAAGCCATGAAGAATGGCACTAGCAAAATCACCTCTAGCTCTGGAGATTCCATCCATGTAATAGTACTTGGTAAAAGTATGCATAGAAGTCCAGGTAGCTGCCTCAAAAATAGAATTAGTATCCAAACCCTTGAAAAAAGCACCAGAAGAAGCCACAGCTCTAGTAGAATGAGCCTTTACAAAAGAAGGATAGTTTGCTTGGACACAGCTAATCCTAGGGATCTAGGTGAAAAGAAACAAACAACTGATCAGATTTTCTAATAGACTTAGTCTTATCCAAGTAAAATCTAAGTTGTCTACACACATCCAAAGTATGCAGCACCCTCTCACTGACAGATTGCAGAGAGGGGAAAAAGTAGGCAAATGAATAAACTGATTAAGTGACACCTCATTAACCACCTTGGGCAAAAAAAGAAGGATTAGTATGCAAGGACACCCTGTCCTTAATTAAATACCAAAAAAGAATGACAAACCATAAGGGCTTAAAACTCAGACACCTGTCTGGTGGAAGTAAGGGTCAAAAAGACTAATGTTGCAAGGAATCTGAAGTAGCAAGCTCCAAAGGAGAAAGAGTCAACTTCTCCAAAACAAAATTAAGAGGAGGAACAAGCTTCCTGGGAGGCCTAACATGAAGGATGCCTTTAAGGAACTGTTTAGCTTCAAATCTAGAAGCTAAATTATGAGACAGAGTCAGACAAGCAGAGATAGCTGATAAGTGGGCCTTGACAGAAGAATAAGCCACCCCAGCTTTGAGCAATTCACACAAATAAGAGAGAACCAAAGGAACATCCACAGAAAGTGGATCCAGGTTATGAGAGAGATACCAAACAGAAAACATCTTCCATTTGGATAAATAGGATTTCCTAGTACTTGATTTCCTGGCCTCCTGCAGGACCCTAAGTACGTCCTCAGAAAAAAAGGTGTCTATGTGGAATTAAAATCCTATCACCCACAGTGTTAGTTGAGAAGTGGACAGATGCGGATGGTTAAGAGATCCCTTGTCTTGTGTGAGTAGATCTACCCTGTGAGTTAACCTTTGATGATTGCCCTTGGCTAAATGCAAAAGAAGAACAGGGAACCAGTGCTGTCTTGGCCAAAAGGGAGTCACCAACGAGATTTTGGGAGCATCATGTTGAATTTTGAGTTTTGGAATGAGGGGATGGTGAAGGAAAGCATAAAGAAACATCCCCTTCCAAGAAAAAGAGAGGGTGTCCACTTTCCACACCAGAGGACCTGGGACTCTGACACAAAATAGAGGAAGATGTCTGTTCCTAGGGGAGGCATATAAATTTACTTGAGGAATATCCCTCTGGTGGACAATGTCCAGAAACATCTCTGTGAAACATCCACCCATGGGATTGACAAATGACCTGAGAGGAAGTCCCTAATAGGGAAAGTGAAGAAATTTTACCCTCAAAACCTGGGAGATCAGAAATAACCTGACAGGCCTGAGAAAGGACAGCCAGCACATATCTAGACATATGGATCTGATAATTAATAGCCCTAAAGCCAAGGAAGCCAAGGAGTAAACTTTCTTACCTAATATTTCTAAGATTCTGCTGTCTTTATTAGAAGGCAGTAACTTGGGTGAAAGAAGCAATTGAGAGGGCTTGTCAGAAGCTACAGACACTAATGTGGGGTCAGCAGCAGGACACTTGTACAAAAAGTTACAGTCCTCAGGCACCCTATAAAACCTATCAGGTTTCTTGGAAGTTGAGAATCAGGAACTTTTTGAATTTAAAAATGTGCAGACTATACTAACATATCTTATACCATCTTTGGGCTTGGCAGCACTGGTTAATGCACTGGTTACCTCTCACTTGGATTATTTGCCAGCTAGCACAGAGGATAAAAGCACTGAGTTGTTATCAAGCTGCTCGCTTTAGTCAAAGGTAGAAAGTTTGATTTCTCTCACCTCTGTCTACTGTATGGCTCTGAGCAACTAACTTGACCAACGGGCAGCACCCTTGGGTCACCCCTAAAAGGGATATTGATGTCCAGCGAGCTTACCTGTTTAATAAATTTACAAAAAATATATTGTCACCTCTTGTACCTCAGGATCACAGACAGTGACTTGACTTTACTATAGCAGGTGAAGAATTCCTCAGCCAAATTTTCAACTGTACTTTTTACACCTGTCATACTACACCAGTTTTGCAGGACCCACACTAAATTTCAATTACAGCCAGATGTGCCTCTAAAATTTTGGTCCCCGCCTACTGTGTCCTCCACATTCAAAGTCTTATTTTTCTTAATTCATTCACTCCAATGGAGCTCAGGAAGTTTGCACTGTAACTTCCAAGGGGCAGAGCCTAAGCCTTTTCACAGAATCAAATTATGTCCTCACATTTCAAATAAATGTTCATATCTCTGAGACCATAGGGGTTATGAAAGAAGCATAAATGGCAAACCCTTCTCATAAACTACTGTTATAGTGGTAGTATTCTTTTAGTTCTAAGTCTTAAGCTGAATTTTACAAGTCACAGAAAATGCAGTAACTATGACATGTGTGATATTTTGTAAACAACTTACAGTATCTCAGCAACAACTCAATTTACACACCCAATGTTAGCAGCATTTTATTCATGTAGCTGACAGCTTCCATATGAGGCTAAGGAGTTCTGTCTGTGTTACTTGGTTATTGAGATATTTAGAATAATGTGAAAATTATATCTCTATAAATTAATATCATAAAAACAATAGTTAATATCTCTTTACCTGCACTTGACAGAGGTCAAATATTAATGGAGGTGAGTTTGTTATTGTGTAACCTTTAAGAAAAAAAATATTTTAAAACCTTGTACATAGCATGGTTTGGGAATTATTGATGCAAATATGAATAAGCAATATATGATGCCTAGAGGCGTCAGTAGGCGTTAACATCAGATGCACCTTGCTGTATAATGAGGGTGCATAGCACGGCAATACTTTGTACAATACACTTGTGTTGTGCCTGAGTGCACACATGGCCATTGTGTTGTGCCTGAGAGCACACACAGCCACTTTGTTGCGCCTGAGTGTGCACACAGCCATTGTGTTGTGCCTGAGTGCAGACATAGCCATGTGGCATCAGATTATATAATGTTTCTTACAGGGGTCGCTGTGCCCATTATGGACTACTGCTGCCAACCTTAATGCACAGGAATAAGTAACGCAATTCAGAAAGTTACTGAACAGAAATGTACTTATTACCTTTTCCTAAATAGTATGGCTCTTCTGTACCTTATCAGTCTTTGTGTTATGTGAGTGATGCTACAGAGCTGCAATGCCCAGCCATGTTATAGACCCATACTGGTCTGAACTGCTGTCTGTACTGATTACATGCACCCATGGGAGCAGCTACAGAGTTTCTTTTTTACAAGAGTAGGAACAGCTATACAGAAGGAACAAGACAGCAGGTTGTTTATTTTTTCCCTGAGTTATTTCCCCCTTTGCCTGCCAACCATCAGTACTCTTCCATGGGCCTTAGGTTCTCAACAAAGTCAATAACAAGCACTATCATCCAAGCAACCATGAAGGGGGTTTGGTCCCTCCTCCACCCAACATGTGCCAAGACATCCTATGTTACAGTGGCATGAGGGTTTTGCTTACCATCTCTCAGCACAAGGCCACTCATATTTAAGGAAAGAGCCTAATTGCCCCCAAGCTACCCTCCACTCTGGGCTCTGGTGCGCACAGTGCTGAAACAGAAATGCACAAAAGTGATCCTGTGGCATGTGCTCATCACTTCTGTGCAGGTGCTGTGGGCCATGCAGTGCTGGTGAACACAAAGCATATGTCCTAACTTTTTATGGTGATAGTGCCCTCTTTAGCAGTAAGGTGATCTACTTCTCTCCTCCTGAAATGGTTAAACCTTCAGTGGTTACTCATTCCTACTCCTCTCATAATCTTCCACTGACTGGGGCACTGTTTGAACACATCTGTGTATTAGTAACGGCATTATCTCTCTCAGTGTCATCAGCTCAGTTTACTATAATTTGTGTGCTCTGTGTGTGTCTGTATATATGCTTGTGTGCATTGCAGGGCATGATCACCTGTTCAAGCCTCAAGAGATTTGTCATTCTGAAGAACTGATTAGAGATGGTGACATTCACAATAAGTTATTGTTTCAGGACTTGAAGTGGCAACACTTTTTAAATATACAAATTTCTCTTTGTTTAAATGATAGGCTCTCAATAGTATCTATGCTGAGGCAAAATAATACATTTCATGAATTGATATGCTTTGGTACATGTTGGACCAATGCAGTTAAATATCATGTGATGATATCTGTGCATTTAAAAAGGTTATTTTATCTAATTTCTTTATGAAATAGAAATAATACCAGTCAGTCATGTGAAAAGTACATCATTTCCAGTAATATGTTATTATTATTACAATATCTGTATGATTTATTTTAGTGGTCTCCGGAATATGACCATATCATTTTCTGGCTTGTTACATGTGAACCTTAAGGTTATCAATGCAAGTCAATGACAAGAATGAATGATTAAATACAGTTAAAAAAAGATACTGAAAATCAGTTTCTGTCATTAAAAAAGAAGTTATGTACTCACCATGCTATTCCATTTGTGTTGCCCATTTTCATTCTTCTTCAACATATGGGGTTCGGATCTGACCCTCAGACCCAATTCGGCCATCTTTTAAAGATTCCAGGATCTGACTCTCGAGCTCCTCCCTTACCCATAATGCCCCTGACCACTGCAATACCCTAGATCAAGTTTGCTGTTATTATTTTTTTATACCATAAATACAATAACAGTCTTATGACAGAAAAGTGATAGCTGAATGATCAGGAGCTCATATAGGAACTATGGTACCTAAGACAATTCCATTAGGTCTCTCCCAAAGACATGGACAGAGGGTGGGGGGAGTTCAGAAAGAATGAAAATGGACAGCACAGATGGAATGTTATGGTGAGTACATAACTTCTTTATCTAATGTTGTCATTTTCATTTGTTCCTCAACGTGTGGGACAGAGTCCCTAGCTATGGTAACCTTGGGTGGTCCTCATGGAAGGATGTTCCAGAGAACCACGGAACCAAAAGCAGCTTTGCTTCTGGAGATGATGTCAAATTTGTAATGAGTATTGAAAGTATGAGAATTAGACCAAATATCATCAACTGAAGCTCTAGCCCAAAAGGCAGCCAATGTTGACATTGATCTAGTTGAATGTATCTTTGGCTGTCTTGGTAAAGTAATGCCTCTCAAAGAATAAACATAGGAGATACAATCTGTTGTCCAGTTAGCCAGTGTGGTTTTAGAAAATGTTTTTCTTACAATCTAGTATTAGTGAAGGAGACAAATAATTAATCAGACTTTGGAAACTCATTGGTCGTATAAGATGAAAACATAGCTGTCTATTTATGATTAGAAGAGGAAGGGTGCATTCTCCTTTACTTTAAGATTTCATGAAGAAAACTGGAAAATTGATCACTTGCTTGATACTGGATTTAGAGGCAACTTTTGGTAAAAAGGAAGGATTAGTGCATAAAGTAACTCTATCTTTATAAACATCACATACGGTGGTTTGGAGGATAGTGCTTAGAGTTCAGATACTCATTATGCAGAAGTAATAGCTATCAGAAATATAGTTTTCCAGGAAAGAAACTTGAGATCTACTTTAGCTGATGGTTCAAGGAAAGAATGTACTAAAGTTTGCAAAACCTTGGTAAGGTTCCAAGGAGGAGAAGGATCCTTTACGGGAGGTCTAAGTAGAAAGGTACCCTTAAGAAAAGCCTTGCATAATTTAGATAATGCTAAAGGGGAAACATTATCTACAATGTAAAAGTTGGAGATGGTTAAGTGAACTTTAATAGTGGAAAAACATGCCCCGCCTTGAAAAATCGAGGTAAGAAAATCTAGAATAGCTGGAAATAAGGCAGTGAAAGGATCTAACTTTCTCTGATGAGCCCCAAAACAAAACCTTTTCCATGTACATTTGTAAATCTTCCTAGCTGAAGGTTTATAAGATGAGACCAAGATTTTTTGAAATGGGGAGGAAAGCCTGGAAAGTCTAGCCATCATTGGAATTGGAGAAACCATGCGGTCAGCTCAAGGCATGCAATGTTCAAGTGAATCTGCCTTGATGGGTGAGACAGGAGTTCTGGACTGGGAACCAGCATCCAAGAAGGATGCGTTAGGTGAGACCAAAGGAAAAGGAACCACACTTGATGAAGTCAGAAGGCAACAATGTGGTTTACTGTGCTCTTCAACTGAAGTGCTTTCTGAAAAAACTTGGGGATGAGAGGCAGATGAGGAAAAGCATAAAGGAGACCTGAGGGCCAAACATGTGCTACAGTATCTCTTGGTGACTTTCCCTGAGGTGAGACAAGGGCAAAGGACCTGCTGCATTTGTTGTTGAAGGGAGATGGAAAAAGGCTGCAACTAGGTTAACCTCATTTGTGGAACATCAAGTTTGCCACTGACTGGTTATGAGACCACTCATTAGGCATGTGAATTGTCCTGCAGAATTTGCCCACTACAATGTTGGATTTCCCCAGTGTGTGCATTGCTACAAGAAAGCAGCTGGGTGAGATCGCCCTTTGCCACACTCTCATTTTTTCTTGACAATGGGGGTAAGATCTGTTTCCCTCCTGTTTGTTGATGTACCAGATTACTGACATGTTGTCTGTCTAGCAATGGTACCTAGAGGTAGAAAGCTCTCAAATGCCTGAAGCATTAGAAGCACAGCTCTCATTTCTAGAACATGGATATGCAAATTGTCCTCTTGTGGGGACAATGTGCCTTGAACAGTCCCTCCCATGTAATGTCCCCCCACCCCAACTCTGAGGTATCCACAGTCAGCATGGCATTTGGGAAAGGAAAGATAAATGGATGCCCTTGACCTATCTCCTTGGAATAAATCCACCAAAGAAAAGACTTTCTGCAAGCCTGAGACAATTTTATTGGATGTTGTATGGAGTGCTGATAAAAGGAGCATTTAACTGCTAGGATCCATTGAAGAATTCTCATGTGGAGGTGAGCAGTGGGAATTAAGAGTAATTGCAGCATCCATTGACCCTAGAGCTTTGAGGACTAGTTTTGCTGGGGGAGAAGGAAGAGAAAGTATTTGTCTGATATGAATCTTCAATATGAGAACACTGTTTGGGGACAGAAAGGCTAGAGAATTGACTGTGTCCAAACGACCCCATATAAACTTCAAGACTTGGACTGGTTGGAGTTTTGATTTTTCCATATTGATAGTGATTCCCATTGAAGGAGACAACTGATGTATATAACCTCTAGCCTTTTGAAGCAGATGCCTGGTTGGTGCGGTGAGGAGCCAGTCATCTAAGTTTGGAAACACTCTGAATCTGTGCAGTCTCAGGTGAGCTGCTACTGCTGCCATGCATTTGGTGAACACCCTGCAGGCTGTGGTGAGACTAAAGGGCACAGCTCTTAATTGATAATGACTGTCTCCCAGCCAGAAGCGTAGAGACCTTAAAGAGTGCCTGGCCATTTTAATGTGATAGTGCACATCCTGAAGATCAACTTGAGCCCATCCAGTTACCCTTCTGTAGGAAAGGTAAAATGGACAGAACTATGACCACCCAGAATTTGGAATTATTTACAAATCAATTTAGATAACTGAGGTCTAATATACGTTTCAGTTCCCCTGTCTTTTCTGGCACTAAAATGAATCTTGAATTAAATTCCGGATCCTGTTTGATCTGGGGGAACTCTTGGATAACTCTTTTGTCTAGCAGCTTTTGGATCTCTGGAGTGGCTAGCTCCCTCTGATTGGGTGGAACATCAGGGACCCTTTCCTCTTTTGTATAGGAATTTGTAAAAAGGGGATGAAATAACCTCTTGATATGATCCTTTGCACCCAAGTGTCATTTCTGATGGCTATCCAGGCTTTTTAGTGCAAGGATAAGCACCCTATAACTGCCTCCAGAGAAGGACAGTTGGGCAATCTTTCATGAATGCTGGAAGGATCTGTTTGAGAAGGAATCTCAAGATTGGTTCTGCAGACCCCCTCTGCTGCCTGGGCAATGTCAACCACTGTAGTTATTTCTCCCTCTGCCTCTGAGAGGAAAATTTCCCATGTGATTCCTGAAAAGAATCTTAAGATTTTCAGAACCACATCTTTTTCCCACAGAACTGATTACTAGATAAAGATCTCTTTGGGGTAGAAAAAGGAATTCCGATGGCAGACAAGGTCTTTCCATCCTTTTCACTGTGTCGGAGAGTGTCTTTAACAGCTTGCTAAATGAAAGAAGAGCCACTAAAAGGAGAAGTGATGAAGGACATCCTGAAGGGCTCCACAAGATTACACAACTGCATCCAGGCATGTCTTCTTATGGCCATGCCTGAACCAAACACCCTAGAGGTACCTTCATCTGGATGTGAAACTAACTTCATGAATGCATTGGTTATGGATTGTACAGTGGCTATCCATGAGGAAAAGGACTTATGTTCTCTAGACATGGACCCTGGAGCAGAATTAGAAAGTTCCCTTATCAAGTCCCTCTGTAATCTGATGAAATGTGCCAGGTAGTTCAGCAATCACAGAGCAAATGTCACTGATGCATACACTTGCTTCCCAAACATGTCCAACACCCGAGGCTCCCTGTTAGGGGGATGAACAGTGGAGATTTGTTCAGCTGGGTCCTTCTTGGTGGTTGCTGCAAAAATATGGCATCTACAGGAATCCCTTTAGTCTAGTACTGCCTATCAGCAGGGGCACTTAAAACTTTACAGCACAACAGCAGCACAAACACCAAGTTGCTTCACCACGAAACGAAAACCACAGGAGCCAATAGAAAAGGTTTTATTTCTCTAGCGCCTCGGCTAAAATAAGCCTTCAAGGAGTAACATACCACATGTAAAAACAGTTTATATAACACCAGCTACAAATTAACAAGTCATTAAACAATCAAACCCTTATTAAAAATTTAAAGTGACACAAAAGAATTCAGATAATACTTTTTCAGCAACATTCTGTGTTCAATCCCTTCGGTATCAAAGTCCCATATTTTAGAATAAAAATAGTTTATTTCTTTAAAAGCATATTCCTAAATCTTTCTTTATCATATTTATCCATTGCAACATGTTCCAAAATAGTTACTTTCAAACCCTCAAAATTCCCCCATGACATTCATTAAAATGTTGGGCTAAAGGGCTCTCTGCTTTATTTGTCCTGATGTCTCTTAAGTGCTCTAACAGTCTTATTTTTAACATTCGCTTAGTCTGTCCAATATAAAATTTATGGCACTCACATTTAATAGCATAGATAACTGCTTCTGTTCGACAATTATATGCCCCATTGGGTCTAAAACAAATATTATTAATATATAAAAAAGAATTTACTACGTAGGGACATTCATTACATCTCCCACAAGGCTTCATTCCTTTAACAGAAATTTGCTTATTAAGTCTATCATCAGGCCTACAAAATTTAGTATGGCCAACCATGTCCTTAATATTTCTATCCCTCTTATAAGAAAAGACCAGCCTTCTGTTAAACTACTAAATTCAACAAATTTCTTCAAAAATTCCCAAAAATGTAATATATATTGTTTAATATTATCACTAAGAACATTATATGTAAAAACTATAAATAAACTGTCTACATTTGTATTATTGTTATTAATATTAGTACTACCTTTAAACTTATTCATTTTTGCTCTATTATATCTAATGTTAACTACTTTTCGAATATCTCTATCAATTAATTTAATATCAAATTGTCTATTCTCAAACATTGTCTTAGTATACTCTACTTCTTTTTTAAATACACTTTCTTCATTGCACAGCCTAGAAATTCTCAAAAATTCACCAAAAGGTAAAGACTCGATGGTATGCTTTGGGTGGCAACTAGTGCCCATTAAAAACTCATTAATTGTTTCAAATTTACTGTGAATGCTTGCACTAATATTTTTTCCCACTATTCCATGTAAATTAATATCCAAAAAGGAAACCTGTTGTGCATATTATAAACCATCAAATGATATTTGAAATCTATTTGATTCAATTTCCTGTACAAAATTTGATACTAAATGAATACCACCTTCACATAAAAAAATTAAATCATTTATATATCTAAAATAAAATTTAACATGCTTCTTAACAAAGGAATTCTGATAAATACATTCTTTCTTTACAAGGTCCATAAAAATATTAGCATACATGGGTGCAAATGGGGCATCCATTGCTGTGCCCTGTATTTGATGGAAAATTTGATTCTCAAAATAAAAATAATTATTTTCTAAACAACACTTTACTAGGTCTAAAACATAATAAGTAAAAGGATTATCACCCATCTGACCTAATAATGCCTCTAATCCAAACACATGTTTAATATTTGTATAAAGACTTTTCACGTCTAATGTTATCCAATACATGTTGTCTTTCCATATAACATTTTTTATTTTACTTATAAAGTCAAAAGAATCTTGAATATATGAAGGAAGTTTCTTAGCTTGTTTTAGTAATAGTCTGTGTAAAATAATACCCAAATTATGCAAAAAATATTTACTAGCTGAAACAATAGGTCGACCCGGTGGATTCCTAATGTCTTTATGAATTTTGGGTAAACAATAAAAATAAGCTGGACCTGTGTCTTCACTCATTAACTTGCTTTTAACATCATTTTCAGACCAATAGCCCAGCCTAGAGCACTTAAGAGACATCAGGACAAATAAAGCAGAGAGCCCTTTAGCCCAGCACTTAAAACTTTGTCTGGACTCTTAGGAATTGGTTACATAGAGTCCGGTTCCTTCCATGCCCTGTGGGAGACAAGGTCTATAAGCTCATCCACGGGAGAGTGTTGTAATCCAAGACATAGACAGTCCAGAAATGAAGGCTTCCAGGAACACTGATTCCTCCTGAGAAGGGGTTTGGGAAAATCAACCACCTTTCTGGTGAATAATTTCTATAATGTCTCTGAATGAGATATCCTCAGGTGGAGATATGGGGGACCCTTCCTCTTCATCAAAATCTGTGTCTTCATGAGAGATTCCTGTGGGGAATCTAAGTGCCTCCTTTTGCATGACCTCTTCCAAGGGACCTCTGGTGAGGTATCAGAAGAGGCAGGGAGTTCCCAAGTGGGGACTGACTAGAAACTCATATGGGCTGGCTGTCCATTACGGTCACACTCAGATACAGAATCTGAAGGGGAACAAAGGATAGATCAGAGATGTAAGAGTCGAGGTTAATCTCAGGTGAGAAAAAAACTCTCTATATCACTTCAAAGGCAGAAGGGCCAGGAGAAGCCAAGGACAATCTGCTCAGAGCCAAAGCTCTCACAGCAGATAATCCCAGGACATCCCTGACCCTCTGATCCAAAGGAGAAGTCACAGCCAAGCTGTCCAGCCCCAAAGCTCTGAGGGGACACCGAGAGCTTCAGAGTTGAAGTCAACTCCTTGGATCTGATGCCAATGCTTCATATCCAAGAACCATCTCACCTTGATGGGTCACACTGCAGCCAACTAGATCAAGGACATTGCCAGAGTGGAAGACAAAGGAATTTTTAGAGCTGATATCTCGACTCTCAGGGATCTTGGACCCAAGGGCTCCGAAACAGAAAGCTGGATCAGAGAAGCAGAAACAACAGCTGAAAGGATGGTTTATGGCTCACAGATCTGATAGAAGACAGAGCTGGCAAGACCCCCATATGGATCTCTGTCCTGAGGAACTTTCTCATCATCCTGTCAACCTCTGCCTCAGATAGACTTCAGGATGACCTAATGGAGGAGAATGTGGAGGGTGGCTTAGAAACCATTTTACATGTCTCCTGCTGAAAGAGAGACCTCAATCAGGCTGACACCGGTTATCGAGAAAACCTACGAATATGGGGCCAAGTGGATGGAGAAAATATGAGTATCAAAGCCAATGGTTTAGGATTAGAGGTCATAGGGACCTTTTTGGGCAGCCCCAAAGGAACAAAAGTCTTTGGAGACTGGGCAGGAGAGCTTTTACAGTACTCCCTGAGTTCCTTAGATTTCTGTATGGGAGTTTGAGCCCCTGATATAGAGGTACCTGAAGAAGGAGAAGATGCTGGTAAAAGACCTTTCAAGACAAGTTGATTTTGCCTGTCACTAATGGCCCTAGAGTTAAAGGCCACACAGATGGAACAGGGAGAGTTCAAATATGATGGGCCTAAGCAATACATACAGTCCCTGTAGGCATCAGAATTGGGAATCTTATGCTCATAGGAAGAGCGCTTCTTAAAAACAGGAGGCTTGTCAGCCATATTGGTAGAAAAACAGGATCACGCAACAACTACAAACAACAAAACTATTTAAAGACAAGAATAAGCTAGTTTGTACTACTTATTGCTTTTTTTTTTTATATATAAGCTGTTGGACATGCTCCACTTAAAGAAATCCCAATCCCTCAGAGCCACATGCTCCAGTGATCTAAACCTTGACATCACAATGAACAAAACATGCATGAGAGATAGGTTCCTGACCCAGAGACTCCCCATAGTCTGGAATAGACTGCCCATGCATGTCAAGCAGAGCGCCTCCTTGGCCCTCTTCAAAAGGAACCTTGATGATTGGATGGGAGATAGGAAATTCATCCCAGGGATCACATCAGTCACCCTGCTAGACAGGGGTCCAGGGAAATAAATATTGTGGGAAGAAATATCCAGGGAATTGTTATGGCTAGGCTTTTATAGGCCCTAGGGCAAATAGCCTAGTACTACCTATGAACCTATAAGGGGAGAGAAGAAAGAATGGAAGGAGAATTTACCAACAATGGTAGTAGTAGACTACCTCAAAGTGACCAACTGTGGAAAAAAGGATACCATGACCAAAAATTTGGTAAAAGAGCAAGAGAGAACTATAAAAGAAAAAACTTAATAAAATTGAAAAGGATTAATAAAGTAGAAAAATTTCAGCAAAATGTATGTATAGATTCACTCACAAAACCCTTAGAGCTCGAGAGAACATAATCCCATCGAAAACCCGAAGAGTGGCAAATGAGATATAGGGTATTGCAGTGGTCATGGAATTATGGGTAAGGGAGGAGCTTGAGAGTTGGATCTTGGAATCTATAGAAGATGGCCAAGTTAGATCTGAGGGTCGGATCCGAACCTCACATGTTGAGGAAGGAAAGAAAATGACAACATCAGATCTACCGAAAAACACAGAGTAATCCTTCTCAATTATATGAAAACAAACAACAGGCACAACTGGCTGATATGAGGGACACTGCAGGCCACAGTCAAAGGTTTTAGTAAAGAAGCCATCGGGAAGGAAGACTAAGGCTGCAGAATAAAGTGAGGCACATTAAAATTTTCTGAAACAAGTATGGATTTTTATATCAAGACTACAAAGAAGAAATTATAGGGACAAAAACAAAGAAATCTCATAGGCAGAAAAAAGAAGTAAGGATATGGAAAAGTGACAACCATGACATGAAAAGTGACAGTGATTCAGGGTAACAGAAAAGGGAAGAAAAGAAAAAAATAAGCCTGTGTAAAGTGCAGAACGTTTAGGGATAAGTAGGAAGACAGTTAAAGAGGTGGCATCTGGTGAGTTAATGTACTAAAAATACATCACAAATTGAGCTACACGTCTCCTCTAAGGAATCTGAAATAAACCCCCTGCACTGCCTTTACTAATGTATGCTAACCCTAATACTAACCTTAGCCCCAACCCTAACACTAATTCCAAACCTAAACATAACACTAACAGTAACCCTAGCACTAAGCAGCATGAAGATGTATACATACTGTAGAATATGAACAGTCAAAATGCATGTGTTCAAGGGAATTGAGTATGTGACAGTTTGTATAAACTGAGATGTACTGAGTACTGTGAACTCGGAACTGTGAGTAATGGAAAAATACTGAACAAACAAGAGTCTGCCTGAAAGCAGGAAACTGTGCCTTTTATGGAAGTATATCCGACTCTCTCTGTCTGCCTAGAGATATGATGATGTGAATTGTCTTATGTTTACGGGTAAACCTTTGATTGGTTAATTGCCCTTTATAATGATCTAATTGGTTCATTTATATATTTTTGTACTGTCAGCAATATCACCAGTATATAAGCTTGTTAATTCCTTTGTTCTGGGAGTCTCCCTGGTGCTTTCCATGAGGCTCCCACACGTGTGTACTGTAGTTAATAAAAGCCACTGAAAGAGAGAAAGAACTGTATCTGTCTTCATTCTTAAAGTAATGTATGACTTAACAATTGGTGCCGTTTACTCGGATCTGAATTAACTGCAAGCTACAGCAGTCGAGAACTGAACTAAATACTGCTAAAGGGCCCACAACAGATTTTTCTGTTTCTGTAGTATTTCTTTCATTTTTCTGTCCCTGTCTGCTTTCTAAAGTTTTATGAACAATTTTTTTTTTTATTTATATCTGACAAAGTTATGATTTCTCTCCTTCAGTCGTTTTAAGGTAAGTGGCATGCATTTCTTTTCTGCTTTGAATGCGCAGTATGAGAGTGGGGTTAATATGGAAAATACTGGTGTCATACGTATGAGAGGAGGAATGATAGTGGGGTAACAAGACGTTTTTATAATGCCTTAGCTAAACCTGTGTTAAACGGGTATAGCTTATTGAATGATAGTGGGGTAACAAGACGTTTTTATAACGCCTTAGCTAAACCTGTGTTAAACAGGTATAGCTTATTGAGTGAGAGTGGGGTAACAAGACGTTTTCATAACGCCTTAGCTAAACCTGTGTTAAACAGGTATAGGTTATTGAGTGATAGTGGGGTATTGAGTGAAAATGGGAGCGAGTGCGGGAAAAATAAATGAGCCAGAAAAAGGTACACCAGCTGGTTATATGTTTTATCGGGTGTCCCGGGACAGTTGTATGTTTTTAGATCAGTGGATCGCCCTTACTAAGGATGACGGCAATCTTGCTTTTCTGGAAAATGGTAGTTTTAATAAAGATGTTCTGACTAATTTACGAAAAAAGTTAAAAAAGAAAGGAAAAATACCAGGGTTGTGCTGGGCAGCTTTTAATGATTGGATGTGTGAGGCTAAAGAATGGGAAAATGATTCGGTCGTTAGTAGTCTTAAGGATAGTCAACAAAAGTTAAAAGAGAAGCTAATGGAACTGCGACAAACTGCTAAGAATCTAGATATAGCTAACGGTAAACATTTAAAAGAACCACCCTTTAAGGGATTATATATCCGGTACAAGAGTTAAATAAATTACAGATACCTGAATCATCTAAAGATGATAATCCATGGTTCCCCCCACCCTCAACAGCTCCTCCACCGCAATATCAGCCTTCACAACTACAGGATGGAACTGTTAGCTCCACAATACAGAGTGAAGGCCAGCGGAAGGAAGAGCAAATCATTCCTGACCCCAGACGGGGAGATCAGGTGATAGGAGGTCAGTCTAGTTGCCTGGCTATAGAACAACCTGACCAAATAGATATAGGCAAATCATCCCCTAGAGTAACCCACTCTAAGGTAAAGAAACAGCACAAAAGAAAAGTGCAAATGCTTTTTGACCCTAGGTCCAGTCAGCCGAAAATACTTCAAAACAGGAAAACTGTATATTCACACAAGGGTAAATATTATAAGCAATGCCCAGTTGTGATTAAGGACAAGGATGGTTACATTAGTCTGGATAAATCTCATCAAAGCTTTACTTCTGATTCGAGCACAAGCTCATCAGATGAAGCAGGAGTATTTCCACTGAGGGAGGTTCCAAATCCAGCACATGCTAGAGATGCGGAACAACCAGCTACTCTAGTCGTACCTAGGGCGTGGTCAGCAGTTGATTTTCAAGCTATTACTAAATCACTCCCACCCATTCGTAATAACCCAGCAAAGTTTCAATGCGTATTAGATGGACACATTTGTTTACAAAATCCTACTATAGAAGAAGTTAAAGCTGTCCTCCAATACACTGTTCCAGCTGATCTGATGGAAAGTATCTGGGATCATGCCAATGTCCCCACCCCAATACCAAAGCATAACACACAAGGGGAAAACAGTTTTGAAGCAGTCAGACAATGAATAGTTGATGCTATCATCGTCATAGTGCCACCTACCCCAAATTGGTCTAAGATTAAGTCAGTCATACAGAGAGAAGACGAATCTATAGATGAGTACTTACAATGACTTACTGATGCCTTTGAGGCATATTCCAGATACCCAGAGCCCACCGAAGGGCCAACACAGAGCGGGCTGTCAGCTGCTTTTGTGGATGGGTTACGCCCTCAAGTGAGAGATAAATTAAAAGAAGTATGTTTGAATTGGCCTAGTTTAGGCCTGCATGAGTTAGTTCAGCAAGTACAATACCTATCTGACCATTTGGCTAAAGAAAAAAAGGATTTACAGGAAAAATTAGTACAAGCACAAATTCAAATGTGTAACACTTTTGGCCAACCCAGTCACCGAAGTAGAGGGCGAGGGCGGGGAAGAGGGAGGGGTAGAGGTCACGGTCCAGCTACTCAAAATAAACAAAACTATCAAGGTACGCAATCGACCCAACCCCAGAATCCCAGTAATCAGACTGAGTGTTTCAATTGTGGCCAGGTAGGCCATTGGAAAAATGAGTGTCCATATTTGGCTGAACAACCTGCACCATACACTGAGGCACCACAACAATGGAATTCTAACTGGATGCCAAACCCTCGACAACAACCACAATGAAGGTTCCCTGATCAGAAACAACAGCAGTTGTACCCTTTCCTTCCTGTGGATCAGGACGGGCCACATGTCATGTTACTGGTTAAAAATAAACCATATCCATTTTTGATTGATACCGGAGCGACTAAATCTATGCTAACTAGCAGAACAGCCATGAATATTCCACTTTCTAATAAAGTAACTAAAGGAGTAGGTGTCTCTGGTATACCTATTGAGTATTCTGAAACCGTCCCAGTCCCAATAACTTTGGGACCGTTGCAGGATAATCATGCATTTTAGTAGGACCCTCAGCGCCTTTAAATTTATTAGGAAGAGACTTGCTTTGCAAAATTGGGGCCACCATTTTTTGCACAGCTGATGGAGTTTATCTCCAAGTACCTTCAGACCAACAGGACACTACTTTAGCAGCCTTGGATGATACCATCACATTACAACCGATGTGTATTCAGTCATATTCTAACAGAAATGAAGATTTACATTCCCTACTCTCTTACTTGTGGACAACTCATGATAATGATGTAGGATTTTTGACTTCAGCTATTCCTGTAAAAATAACCCTAAAACCAGGAGCAAAGTTGCCGCGAGTACCACAGTACTCTCTGATGGCTGAGGCTATCTCTGGTATAGCACCTGTTATTTCTGCACTAACACAGCAAGGGATAATAGTACCCACCACAAGCCCATGTAACACTCCAATATTGTCAGTAATGAAACCTGGTAAACAAGCTTACAGATTTGTGCAGAATTTACGGGAAGTTAACAAAGCAGTTATGCCTGTCTTCCCAATTGTGCCAAACCCAGCTACTATTTTAAGCTGTATCCCACCTACAGCTAAATGTTTTACAGTAATAGATATTTCATCAGCCTTTTTCTTTATTCCAGTACATTCTGACAGTTAATATTTGTTTGCTTTTACCTACAAAGGGCAACAGTATACTTGGACTCGATTGCCCCAAGGGTATGTAGAATCCCCAACTTTATTTTCAAGGGAAATGCATAGACAATTACAAGATTTACAACTACCATCACGTTCAGTTCTAGTCCAGGTTGCGGACGATATACTTACAGCCTCGCCAGACAGTAACGCATGTAAGGAAGATTCTCTTTTAATTTTAGCTGCATGAGGATTTAAAGTAAATAAATCAAAACTACAATATTGTCAAGATAAAGTACAGTATTTGGGACACATTATTGAAATGGGTTCTCGCCGGATACTCCCTAACCGTATCAGTTCTATTCAAAATGCACCACGTCCTGTAACCCAGAGGCAACTTAGAGGGTTCCTTGGTCTAGCAGGATAGTGCAGACAGTGGGTGTCTAATTTTTCAGAAATTTCCGCCCCTCTGTTGCAACTCTTGAAAAAAGACATTGCAGACCCTCTACCCTGGATGTCACAGCATGATGAGGCTTTTCAGGCAATCAAAACAGCCTTGGTAAATCCTCCTGCCTTAGGGTTACAGGACTATTCCAAACCTTTTGTTTTCTTTTGTTGCGAATGAAATAAGACTGCTCTGGGTCTCTTAACCCAGCAACGCACTGGAGGATACCGACCAATTGCTTACTATAGCACTCAATTGGATCCAGTTTCTTCTGGTTACCCAGCTTGCTTACGGGCTATGGCAACTGTTGCCGTCTTGGTAGACATGGCAGCCCCACTAACCCTGGGACATGACACTGTATTAGCAGTCCCACATGCTTTTCAAGCCTTGCTTCTGAAGACTAAAACACAATATCTTTCAAATGCACACCTTACTAAGTATGAGATAAGTTTAATGGGAAATCCTGCTTTACAAGTTAAACGCTGCCCACCACTAAACCCTACCTCTTTAATACCAACCTCAGACGAGGGCGAACCACTTGATTGTGTGCTTGTGGTTAACTCTGTTCTTTCTCCTAGGTTAAATTCATATGCTACTCCTTTGCAAAATCCTTATTTAGTTTTTTTCGTTGATGGATCCTGTTTAAGAACAAACTCCAGAAAATTCCAAGCTGCTTGGTCAGTCTGTACACCGACTGAAGTATTGCGATCAGCACGATTACCTACAGGCACCTCCGCGCAGGCCGCGGAATTAGTGGCATTATCACATGCATGTAAATTAGCTAAAGACAATTCTGTTACTATTTATACTGATTCCTGTTATGCCCATGGTGTTGTTCATGATTTTGGCATATTATGGAAAGAATGAGGGTTCTTAACATCCTCCGGAACACCCATTAAAAAACATTTTTATATCAATAATTTATTACAAGACTTATTGTTACCTTCTGAAATTGCTGTTGTTAAATGCGCAGCCCATCAATCCAATGACACTTTCGAAAGTAAGGGCAATAATTTTGCTGACTGGGCTGCTAAACAGGCTGCTTTCTCACAAACTGTTCAGGGTCACTTTCTGCAGCAGTTACAATCTATGAAAACTTTTGATGAAACAGTGCTAAAAGCTTTACAGAATGAGGTTTCAGAATCAGAAAGAAGAACATGGCTGGCTCAAAATTGTTTTAAACGCTCTGATTTAATTTGGCAACATCCAGATGGCAGATTGGTTTGCCCCTTATCCATGCTAAATTCTCTCATTAAAGCTTATCATCTGCCAGCCCATGTTGGGGTACAAGCTTTAATAAAACAAATCCAAAAGGATTGGTTTGCCCCAAAGATTTCTACTTCTGTACAGCACTTTGTGAGCACGTGCTCCATTTGTTTACAGTACAATATTTCCAAAGGCACAATAGCTCCCGCACAACCCTTACCAAAACCATTGGGACCATTATGTGCTTTGCAATGGGATTTTATTGAATTATCACTTTGTGCATGTTTTAAATATGTTTTAACTGTTGCTGATGTTTTTTCTGGATGGTTAGAAGCATACCCTTGTGCGAAAAATGATGCTATCTCAGTTGCTAAGAAACTTTGTTATGAATTTACCTCGATTTGGTGTTCCTTGTTATATATATTCAGATCGTGGAACACATTTTACAGCTCAATTAATTGACTCACTGTGTACTACGTTGGGCATCACTCTAAAATTTCATTGCCCATATGGACTGCAAGCATCTGGAATTATTGAACGCATGAATCAAACACTGAAAACTAGACTAGCAAAAATTACTACTGAAACAGGCCTCACTTGGGTACAGGCCTTACCACTAGCTTTGCTCTCTATGACAGCTCAAGCACATCCTACTAAAGGGCTTTCTCCTCATGAAATCCTAATGGGCCGTCCTATGTGCATGCCCATGACTCCACCACCACCCTTTTCTGAGTATGATGCATTTGATCATGATGTTATTGTATACTGCACTTCTCTTGTTTCTTTCTTACAGTGTTATCACCGCCAAGTAGCAGTGGCACAACATAACCCTGATCCTTTCAAGTCTTTTAAACAACAACCAGTCGATTGAGTGTACGTCAAGTCTTTCTCCAGAAAAACAGCACTGCAACCTATTTGGAAGGGGCCCTACCTGGTTCTATTGACAACATCTTCAGCAGTACGATTACAAGGCTCACCCACCTGGATTCATATATCACACATTAAGAAAGTCATCCCTTCTGAAGATCAAACACCTCTACCTTTTACAGCTCCAGATTCTCCACCTATTGCTTCCCGAACTCGAAGCCATACTGTCCCTGCACCTGATAATGTCTGACATTTCTCCAATCGGGACACTTCTCCATTCCAACACAATTCAACCGAAACCACCATTTCCACAAAAAGCACTGTACAGCTATTTTGGTGGTTATTTTTGTTGTTCTCATATTTCTACTGTGGCCATTTCTATTTTCTGCTACAGTAACACCTCATGCCAAAAGAACTGCATGGCATCCACCATTCAATACCTACCAAGCTATAAAATATACTTATGCATCATCTCTTAATGTCTCCAATTGCTGGATCTGCACTGCCATCCCTACGGTTCATGGGGGATTGATGCTACATATAGTTCCTTTAGGGACTGAAGAGACTTGGATGAATCTGATCTACAACATATCAAGAGTTATTTCAAAACACAAAGTAGCATTACAGTTGTCCGTCCGTCAAAATGGAACTGTGTGTTTTCAAAAACTTGATAAAACCAGAGTAGGGTGGAGCCATTGTAACAAAACAGTGGTATGTAACTGCACTGCATGGGGTTGTGTAACAGATTTCTCACCTATATTAAGAATTGTTAAAAACTCTATAGCTAACTTTTCCCGGAAAATAGAAACTGTCTACTGGAAAATGTTTGAAGGATGGTAGATTACTGGGAATCACTTTAAGTTTATCAATATCACCATTAAAGCATAAACTGTTATTTTGTGTGTGGAAGAAAAGCATATAAATGGCTACCAGGAAACTGGTCTGGCAGCTGTTTCCTGGTTTAACTAGTTCCAGCTATTCGACATGTATCTACATTACCTAAGGGAAAAATTCGGAACGTTCGAGAGGTCAAGAAGCCTGCCAATCCGGTAGGCCAAGTTGATGCTTCATGGATCTATCATCATGACTTAGCTCATGCTAGTACCAAAGGACTGTCCCATATGGACTTGGGTGATGATGTCATATCATGGGCTGGTATAATTCCGTCATACGGAGCAGTGAAATCAATTTTGGAACTGAGAAAGTTATCTAAACTGCTCGAAATTTTGAGCAATGCTACATTTTCGGCTTTAGAATTAGTGACCGATGAACTGACTGCTATGAGAGCTGTAGTACTCCAAAACCGTATGGCCCTTGATTTCACCCTAGTGGCGAAAGGAGGAACTTGTGCTTTAATCCAGGAGGAGTGCTGTACGTTTATTCCTGACAATCAGCACAGAATTGAAAGTCATCTTGAACTGATTCAGAGAATTTGCAAACTCTCAGAGGCCAATGAGGCTGATAGCTCAACATGGGCTTGGTTGACCAACCTGTTCTCAGGTTGGGGAGGTGGACTGTTGAAGCTGATTTTGTTAATTGCAGTATTAGCAATTGTTGCTTTTATTGTCTTATTTCTAATCAAAGCACTGATCTTGAAATTAATAACTTCAAAAACTGTGAAGAAATTGCCTAAGTTTTATATGCCTGCAACTATGACTGTAGATAATGAAATGACAATGTCTCTCAATGATGAAAAGATTAGTAGCATGGTTATGCTAGATTTATGGCAAATGTATGACAGGTTAAATGATGATGCTTACACAGCATCAAATGGGGGATTGTAGAATATGAACAGTCAAAAAGCATGTGTTCAAGGGAATTGAGTATGTGACAGTTTGTATAAACTGAGATGTATTGAGTACTGTGAACTCGGAACTGTGAGTAATGGAAAAATACTGAACAAACAAGTGTCTGCCTGAAAGCAGGAAACTGTGCCTTTTATGGAAGTATATCCGACTCTGTCTGCCTAGAGATATGATGATGTGAATTGTCTTATGTTTACCGGTAAACCTTTGATGGGTTAATTGCCCTTTATAATTATCTAATTGGTTCATTTATATATTTTTGTACTGTCAGCAATATCACCAGTATATAAGCTTGTTAATTCCTTTGTTCTGGGAGTCTCCCTGGTGCTTTCCATGGGGCTCCCACACGTGTGTACTCTAGTTAATAAAAGCCACTGAAACAGAGAAAGAACTGTATCTGTCTTCATTCTTAAAGTAATGTACGACTTAACAATACCCAAACACAAACACACCTACACCTAACCCTAACACTAACCCCAAACTTACTCCCTAATCCTAAACCTAGCCCTAGTTCTATTTCACAAATACACTCATAATATTAAAATCTGGTCTTTCTCTAGACTTTACAGCATGCCTGCACAGCTGCAATTTGTAAATGCAATACTCCAGGCTCGACTTTCTGAAGTCAACAATTTTGAGTGTGACTTAATAACATGAACAGATTTTATATATATATATATATATATATATATATATATATATATATATATATATATATATATATATATATATATATATATACACACACACACACATATATATATATATATATATATGTATATATACACATATATATACACATATAAAGATCTGTATGTATATACAGTTCAAGTTCTTTTGGTCAAACTTTTTTTTTCTTAAAAAGATAAAAACCTGCCTTGTGTGATCAGTAATGAGTCGATCTGAAGTATTGGCTATTTACTGTATGAGATTGGGGTACAACAAGAATCGAGGAATCTGCCCTTTCCCCACTGTAGTATAATCTCACTTAAGTTACATATAATTATTTTGGTAAGTTGGTGATCAAGTCAATATCCACACACATACACACACACACACACACACACACACACACACACACACACACACACACACACACACACACACACACACCAAGGCACATGCATGCATACATACATACACTCATGCACACACATAAATTTTTATGCTTCTGATGTCTGTTTGCATAAATGCACATATATTTTCAAAATCTACTTACAACCAGGCTTGAAATTATCCGAGCAACAAGAGGTGCAAGAAAGGAATCCGCCATGGCTAACATGCACTTCCATCTTAGGGCTCATGCTCACATATCCACAATCACAAGCACACTGGAGGACAGTGTAGAATATACAACCAGCCAAACAACCCCATGTTAGTAAGTCTTTTGAGTGGAGGTGGAAACTGGAGATCCTAGCAAACACAGGGAGACTATAAATGCTCCACACCAAAAACGTCCCTGCCAAGAATAGAAGCAGGAACATTCAGACCATTTCAATTTTAAACCATAATTATAAAGTATTTATGTCAATACTACCTAAAAGAATGCCAAAGGTGTTGCAAAAATTGATACATATGGATCAATGTGGTTTTCTGTAGGGGAGGCAAACATTTGATAACATTAACAGAATAGAGGGAAGCAGAATATAAGAAAATATCACTGTTATTGTTCATTCTTGATGCAGGGAATGTATTTGCTAGAGCAGAGAAAGGAAAGCATTTGTAATCATTGAAACAATAATAGGATTAATTAGAAGGACATGTGAAGGATCAGAGGTATGAATTAATGAGGAAGGGCTCCTCTCCAATGTGTTGCATTTGAACAGAGGAATCAGGGAGGGGGTATCCTCTTTCCATTTTGGGATTTGATTTATATTTAGAGACATTAGATATGAAAATACAGGGCTCAGAAATTCAAGGGCATAATTGGTATGGTAATCAAGAAATGTTGGCTTTACTTGCAGATGATATTATTTTTTACTTGATAAATCCTTACAAGCAAATCTCAGTGTTAAGGAACATTTAGACACAGTTTCACGTGTTTTCTGTGTATAAAATGAATGAAGATAAAATAAAGGCTGTAGCCATAAATTATGTACAATCACACTAATTGATTCAATAATACCCATATTTATGGAGGCCCAATATCATGAGTATTTAGGAGTATGGAGTAAGAAGGTTTCTGTTATAGCAACTAAGGATATGTGGGACAGCAAGCAAAATGAGCAGGGTCCACACAGGCCAATATAATCCTATACATTTATTATGAACAAACATAAGCACTTTAGGGTAAAATCCCTTCTTCAGACAACTGCATAAAACCATACACAAAAACTAACTTTAAATAACAACAAAGGCTTATTAAGGGCTCATTCATCAAATGCAAATCAACCAATTGCAAACATTGTTTAACCCGCCTCTTTTTTATTGCAAGTTTTAAAGGAATAGAGCTATTTAGCCCTGGTGGGCTGTCTGGTGCTAGCTCAATAATCCATTGTATTTTAGTGAATTCAGTTTTATTTACTATGTCTTCCTCTCTTTTATTCATTTTTACAATATATAACACCAAAAAAGAAAAAGAATGATCAGGAAAAAGTGTTATATGCTGGTATAAAGCATTACGTGAATCCTTTAACCTGATAGAAGAAAGATGATTTAAAATCCTAGTCTTCAATTTGCAGTTAGTTTTGCCCACATAAAAACTTGGGCAAAATTTACACTGTGCCAAATAAATCTGGTTTTGTGTGTGACAATCAGCAATAAAATTTAAAGGCATACTTTTTCCTGGAAGTAGGGTGTATAAAATAGTTACAACTATTGATATATTGTCAAGCCCTACAGTGTTTACATGGAAAGATGCCTAAACTCTTGGATGTTAATACATTCTGTTTGCTTATCATACCTGGTTCATGGCAAAGTAAATCCTTTAAATTGCTATTACACTTAAAAGTAAAACTTGTTTCATCACCAATTTTATCCCTCAAGCCTTCATCACTCATCAAAATTTTCCAGTTTTGTTTGATGATGTCACAAACACCAGATATACTGTTACTATAACGCAGCATAATCCTGGGCTTCCCAGCTTGTCCAGGATGTTTAACGACTGCCCCTGATACAGTTCTATTACCCGCTGAGTACCATGGTCTAAATCTATCATTCATGTTACGTGTTGCTGCATCTTTCCCTTTATTTAACAAATGTTGGGTATAACCCCTGTCAGACAAGTGATCATGTAGCACATTCAATTCCTTAATAAAGGTTTCTGTCTTTGTACAGAGTCATGAAACCCTATATTCCTGCCCTTTAACTATATTATGAAGTGTGTGCTTAGGATGTATACTGTGGGAATCCAGGTAGTGGTTCCTCCAACATAGCTTTCTATGTAAGGTCGTATCCAGTTCCCATTATAATTATAATTCTTAATTAAAGTGACATCCAAAAAATCTATGATGTCTTCACTAAAATTGGTACTGAACCTTAGAAAATTGGTAGTGCTTTCCATAAGAATAACAAAATTCAACAGCTTACCAGCATCATGTCCCCACAACAGAAAAATATAATTTACAGATCTAGCATAATATTTTAATGTTACTGTCCATTGGTGACTATTACTAAAGATGTTTTGTTCCTCCCAAAAGGCCAGTACCAAATTAGTGTATGAGTTGGCACAGGGTGTGTCCATGGCTACCCCCTGTATCTGCCTATAACGGGCACCATTACATAGAAAAATATTATTCTCCAATACCAATTCCAATGCAGCCAAGATCAAAGCATTACTGCTGTCATCAAATATCTTTTTACTATAAAGAACCTCTCTAATAGCCATTAATCCATATTCATCACTGATAACCGTAAATAAGTTATTATCTAAATTTACCAGTAAAACACCATTCAGATCTAAACTTGAGCAAGTTTCAAACAATTTATTCAAAAATTCTAGGAAACAGTGGTAATAGCAATTTTCATTTACTCTCAACCCACATGGAAATATACTCCATCACCCACTCTCTACCAGAAACTATATGCCTCATGGGTTTGGGTAAAGTGTTCTTATGCATTTTAGGCAAAGCCTTAAAAAGAGGAACCACTGAATGTTCTATATAAAAGAAATCATATAGGTCTACATCTAAAATGTCTACTTGTTTTAAAACCATTTATCTAGTCCTTACTTTGCCAATAATATGTTTAACCATAATAGGGGAGATGAGCAAATATGTAGATGCATCATTGACCAAAGGATTTAATGTTTCAACATATAACCCTGTATCCATGATCGTAACAGCCCTTCCTTTGTCGGATGGTTTTATAATTATACAGTCATCATTCATAAGTTCAACCAATGCCTGTCTTTCTAAAGCATTTAAATTATTAAAATTACATGGAAATTCTTGAAAATATTGTCGAATGTCCTGTTCACATGCCTTAAGAAATGTGCATACCATGGGATGCATAGTGGGAACAAAAACACTAGGATGTGTCAAACTTGCATCTTGAGCTTGCTCTTCTCCAAACATATCCCTTAAAATAATGTCACAACCGAATAAGTTTAAATCTAAAATCACTTCATTGAGTCTAGAGGGCTTACTAGGCACAAACAAAAGTCCCTTGTTTAAAATACGAAGTTGATCTTGTGATAAAACAACACTAGAAATATTAAAAACATTACAAACTTCAGTAACAGTCAATACGTGAGCTTCCGACGCTTCACCTCTCTCTGCGTCGATCGACCTCTCCTGTGTTCGCTCTTCTTTCTCACTGGGACCAAGAAATTTGGAAAACCCATGATTTTTTTAGTGAAAACTGATGCCTGGACTTTGGGCCTGGCTCCCGTGCTCGTCATAAACTGTTCACTTATCTAGACAGCTTCTGCCATAGACACTGTGATGACGTTAACGGTCATCTCATTTCCTGGTTCTGTTAAGATATGCTCATTTGCCTTATGCCCTGATACAAAATCCTGATAATCCCTGCATATTTTCTTGGACTTTAAGTGTTGTAATTTATTATCAAGCAAAGCTGTGTTATTTAAAACATCAGCTAATTTGTTAACATTCTGAGCTGATGTAAAATTTGACTCTAAATTAGTCTGCAGGATATGCGGGAAGAGACTAAACAAAATATAATACAAAAACTGAGAAACTGGAAGCTCTTGTTTATAGATAATGGTAGTAAGATACAAGTGATGAAAATATTTTTAGTCCCTTTAGTTTTATATACAGATCAGGCATATGTTTATCAACCAGAGGAGAAGATGCAGACAATAATTAATAAAGAATTGAAGGAATTTATCTGGGAAGGGAAGAGGGCATGAGTTAAGTGGGATAATTTAATCCTTCCAATAGGACAAGATGGTTTAGGATTATCTAATTTGAAGGGATATGCAGTTAAGGCTCATGTATATAACGCAAGCAGAAGGTTATAATTCAAAGTATAAAGGGATGATGATAAAGCAGGGGGATTGGAAGAAATATGAAGAGAATGGCATTTTGTATGCAGATCCTTAAGGAGAATATGATGACAAATCATGGGGAATTTCCAAGAAATATGGAGAGTGTGACTTTGGATGCAGATCCTTAAGTAAAATAGTAACAACTATACAGAATATTATATTCATAAAGTTGCAGAAAGTATTCTAAGAACTAAGCCAAAATGGGAATGGAGAAAATAAATTTTTCCAGTAGGGAAGACTGAAAGTAAGGGTACAGAAAATAGACAAGAGGAGGTTGGAATTTACTGGAGAAAACTGATAAAGGAACCAAGATATTGGGAAAAATAACTTGAGTAGGATAAGGTCAGAAAGAATATTGAAGTGTAGGTTAGAGACTGCCCTCCCTACCAGGGATTGATATTAGAATATAAACAAAGAGAAAGGGAAGGGGGGTTCCTAAGTGAAATACCGGATCTGGTAGTTTGTAGTTGAATACAGAACAGAAGTTGTTGCTAAAAAGGATACATAATCTAAATCAATCATATTATACGTATTTTAGAAAAAGGAAAGAACAAATTACAGAAAAATAAATAGAATTTGTAGGAACAACATATGCAGAATAACATACAAGAGAAGGAGTGAGGTTAAAGGGAAGGCAGGAATTGAGCAATTTATGTACCGTTATATGGAATGACAGATGTTATAATGAAAGAAAACATATGCAAAGAATAATGTATGGAAATGTAAAAAAAAATAATATGGTTTGTTTTCTATTAATGCAGGTGTGCCTATGTCTTAAGTGATAATTTAATAAAGGTGTTTAAAAAAAACAACAGAACCAGGAGTTCAAGTACTTTGAGGCAGCTATGCAAACTTCTCCATCACTGTGCCAATCAGACATATGGGTACATAATACAGGACAGGATTCAGAGAAAATATTGTTGTGGCATCATTAGGGAGACATAATGGTGCTAAAGAGAGAAAGTGCAATTTAAAAATCTAAAAGAATCTTACGGTGCAAAATCTTGTGTGTTCATTCGCATGTCTCTGAAGTGAACATTGCACAATTACAACTTACCAACCATGTATCACTTTTGCACAGGCATCTAAAAGCACACACACACACACACACACACACACACACACACACACACACACACACACACACACACACACACACACACACACACACACACACACACACACACACACACATCTTCTCAGTACTTACTACCTGCTGCAATGTTAACAGCCCTGCTCCTGTCATAGATATCAAAGGATGGTAGTGTGGTGGCTTTTCCTCTGAATCAGTTATCATGCTGCTCCATTCATGGTGAAAAGTATGTGAAAATGTACATAGTTAATCTGCATTAGCCACACATTGGACTGCTGCATTTGTATACATCAGAGTTTAGCATGATCCCTGTTGTATTACAAGACAGAGCTTTCTTTCTGTTGGAGCATTCATTACAGCAGTCCTTGAACTGCTCATGCAAAACACACTTGGCAATCCTTGGAGAAAATGGATTGTGCAGTGAGTTATGTGTTTCTGAATCCTGGTGTAGTCATACAATTTATGTTATGACACTACGAAATATCTGCAGACTTTTCATGTCATTCTGATGGGATATACCTCTAAATGAAACTGGTTACCCACTATGAAGGAAAATTAAACAAAGTGATATCATCTGAGTTTATATGTATAGCACTTTTAAAAGATGCATTGCTTTCTTAATTTAAGCCAGTTAGTTTTGTTTTTGTCAGCATTTCACTAGTACTTTACTAGACTTCGGTATCTGTAGTAAAAGTTCTGACTCTGTTACTCTTTTCATACTTGTAAGAAAATTTCTTCTTATTGTACTGTTTCAAATTACTTATGTTTTTTTAATATTTAAATGAAGCTTTTCTCTTCAGACGAGATGAAACTGTGTTCTGCCCGTTTGTAACTTTCTAGTTAACTAATGGAAATACATGAATGAATAAATCAATATATACATAAATGTTGTAGCTTCTCACTATTTTCATGCCCTTACCTTTCTTTAGAATTTGAAGGGTCACTATATATTATAGTTGTGCAGAGCTTGCAGTTTTTTCTTTGGAAAGTAAGAAACAAACACATATGGCATATTAAGTGATGCCACACTGTCTTTTGAAGTAAGGTAAGTGACAGGGTATGCATTATTGGGGAAATAATGGACCAGCCAGGGGGGCATTATTGTGCTTACAAGATGGACTATGTGTTAAAAACTATTTTTTGTTATATACTTTTTTATATTTTTAATGTAAAATAGTTCTTCCACATAATGCTTCAAATTTGCTGTGAGATGTAATTGTTGATGCAGGAAGATTTTACATTCCAAATATAAGCTATGTAAGTATTTAATATATAATACACCAACATCCACACACATTCAGGTACACAGACAGATTCACACATGTATACATAGACAAACTGGCACATACATTCAGATGCACAGACAGACAGATACACAGACTCAGACATGTATATATATATATATATATATATATATATATATATATATATATATAGATATATATCTACACACACACACACACACACACACAAACACACATGCACTCACACACACACACACACACACACACACACACACACACACACACACACACACACACACACACACACACACACACACACCAGTTACAACTACTTTGTTTAATGAGTAAATATGCTTCAGTATGCTTCAGATGTATCACTGTGAGCAAACAAATGAAAAAAAAAAAAAATAATAGAAAGCAAGGCATTAGAACACCCCCTCATGCCTCTTTACTATCACTGATTTTGCAGAATAGTGCTTCACTGTGCCTAGTAGTACCATTAATTTTCTGGCAAATCACTGAGGATTAAAGTCAGTCAATAATGCTAGACTTAAGAGTTTTGTTTTTCTAATTGCTTAACAGATTAATGCAGATGGACTACATGCTGCAGTCAGAGCCAAATTTGTGCCCCTCCTCGCTTATGCTCCAGTTCTCTCTCTCTCTCTCTCTCCTTGTCTCTCATACAAATGCAAGTACACACACACACACACACACACACACACACACACACACACACACACACACACACACGCACGCACTCATTTATTACACATACTTTTCTTATTTTTTTCCTTTCATTTACCTTTTATTTTAATTTTATGCACATTAAACAGCAAAGTACTATTTAGCAAGAGTAAAAAAAATGGTGGCCGTTTTTTTTTTTCTTTACTGTACAAGCTTCACGGCACCTTAATATCCTAACAAGAAGTGGCAAACTTGCTTTTTAGTGGTCATTACCTGTATAGTAACACCCTGCTGAAGAACATTCATTCTGCATTCAGGGTGGAAATTTGCAGGCCACCAAGTCTCTACATGTGTATAGTGTGTAATGAATATCTGAGGCCCTGTGAAAGGAAACAATGGCAGTAAAATGTACTTGTTGCTTAATGCAAAAATTTTTGTTATGCAAAGTACCAATGGGGCCAACATATGAATGCTAGTACATCTAAGGTATCATTGATATTACACTGAACAAGTGGTTTTCTGTTTGATTAATTGGTTTGTAGGATAGCTCAGGCAAGGTATTTGAGAAGAGGGAAAACAGACTGAGCTCACTCTGCCTACTGCTTAACAAATCATGAAAAATCACAAAGGACTTTGACAGGAGGGTGATGGATTTTCACTTCCAAGCATAGTAATATATAACTAAGTTATTTATCTGGAATTATATTTGGTTTTGTCAACTGTTAACTTGCTGAAGCAAATATTGTCAGCAGATAGTTGATAGCATGAATTTCCCCAACAATAAAAATATTTTTTTGGGGAGGGCATTGTTCTCCACACCTAAAGTTGGGTGGGGTACAGTTGCACCTCAGACCCTTATAACTTAACATTTCTTCCAAGGTGACACTATGCTCCTAATTATGAAGCAACCCAAAAGAAAACAAACTGCATAATGTCCATTGGAAAGTGGAAACATAAGCACTCACACAAAATATACATACACACATACACACACACACACACACACACACACACACACACACATATACATCCCCCACATAAAAATACCATGACAAGCACCAGCAGTATACTATAACACACCCACTGACTAAAAAAGCCCTCTACTTATCACCATAACCAGTGACTAACTACTAACCAGCAAGTATGTTACTGGTTAGCTTGAAACCACTGCAGCTTTCAACTCATATTCCATTAATTTGGCTGTCTCACTCTAAATATTCTTCTGCTTCAGCCAACTACTTCTCACCTAACTCCAACTTCACACTGTACCCACAATAAAGAACTCCTTCTAAATGTATTTATTTATTTATTTGCAGTTTGATTACCGGGAAAGTCCACTGGGCTGAATTGACCCATTTTCAGCGGAGGCCCGTGGAGAAAAGCTCCAAGATGCACTATACTATTTACATACAATTGATAGTTAATATTAAAGATAATATTATGTAGAATAGTTACTCATAAATGCATTCAATATCATGCATAGTTAACAAATTCATTAAGCCTGAAGGTAGGGATCATATAGTTTCATTTGAGGAAAACAGATATGTGTTAGGTGTAAAAACAGTTTACATACAAACCTTTTAAGAAATGTAAATACGCTTTACATACACACATCAACAGTAGAATGCTATTTACAATATTTACAAGGTTGGGCTGTGTGAGGGCAGCTGTAGGAGTTGTTGAGAGCTTAGAAAGAAGCTATAGAAATTGTTGAGAGCTTAGATGGGCTCATAGGAAGATAACTATGAGAGTTGTAGAGCTTGGGAACCAGAGAGAAAACCCCCTTTGATTAGGTTGGGTGAAGCTTAAAAATACGTTATCTGCTGTTTGCTTATCAATGGGTTCATAGGCTCATATGTAGGTAACAGGCTATCGGCTCAAGGGCCTACGTAAACCTAGCCAACAAGGTTCCCTGGCTTACACCACACAAGAAAGTTAATTTCCTGTCCCCTGTCAAGCAGAGCCACAGAAGTGGTCCCCGGGGTGTATTTCCTATTTCCCATCCACTCATCAAAATTTTTCTTGAAGAGTGTTAATGAGAAAAGTTGCTTGACATAGATGGGTAGCTTGTTCCAGAGTATAGGAAGTCTCTGGGACAGAAATCTATCCCACCAGCATGTCCTGTTTGTAGTGACAAGGTTTAGGTCCCTAGAGCATGTGGCTCGGAGGGATTGGGATTTCTTTAGGTGTAGCATGTCCAACAGCTCTGGGTTTAACATAGCTTTATATGTTAGGCAGAGATCTCCTCAAAGTAGGTGATATGCTACAGACTAAAGGTGGAGTTTTTTGAGACGGTTAGTGTAGGGCATCTGTTTGAGGCCAGTAATCCTCTTTGTGAGGTACTTCTGTGGCCTTTCCAGCTGCTGAAGATGTCTTGTGAGATACATTCCAAAAGGGGCGTTGTACTCTATAATGGGTCTAATGAGTGCCGAGTAGAGGGGAACAATGACCTCTTTTTTCCTGGATGAGAACCCTTTTGTGATGAGGTGTGCACATAGAAGGATTTCCTGACTACTGTGGTGATGTGATTATCAAAGGAGAGACTACTGTCCACCTGTGTCCCAAGGTCTCTTATCACACATTCAGCATTAAGTAGACTGCCGTTTATGTGGTAGTTCACAGGTACAGAGTTTTTGCCAAAGGGGATGACAATGCACTTTTTGGCATTGAGCTTCTGACACCAGGCATCTGTCTTAGTGAGGTCCTTATGTAGGATGTCCACATCATTTGGGGACTCAACTATGGTGCCTAGTTTGCTGTCATCTGCAAACTTCACTAGCCAGAGGCCTTCTGTGTTAGCCTGTACTTCACAGAAGTAGATACCAAACAGGAGAGGTCCCAGGACTGAACCCTGTGGTACTCCACTTGTCACTGGTTTGAAGTCAGATTTGGAGTCTGCAACTTTTGCAGTGTGGGTTCTGTCAGTGAGCCAGATGGCAATCTGTTATGATGTAGGGATTTATACCTAGTTTAGTGAGTTTAGCTATAATTCCAGAATGGGGGATGGTGTCGAAAGCCTTGCCAAGGTCAAGATAGGATGTGTGAACCACCTTACCCTCGTCTACGGCTTTGGTGACTGCCTCAAAGAAGTCGATCAGGTTCAGAAGGCACGATCTGCCTTTCACAAACCTGAACTGGGTAGGGACCAGAGTTTTGAGGTTACCAATGTCTTTGTTTATGAGTTCCACAATGATACGTTCCATAGCCTTGCAAACCAGGCTCATCAGGCTAATAGGGCGATAGTTCCCAGGATCAGTGGTGGCTCCCCCTTTGTGGAGTAGGATAATTGTTGCTGTGTGCCATTCAGGGGGCACAAAGCCTGATGTGAGACTATGATTGAACATGATGCTTAGGTGGGGAGCCATTGCGTTCTGAAGTTCGTGTAAAACGCAGCCTGGGATGTTGTCCGGTCCCATGCATGCTGTGTTTTTGGTTTTAGAGAGTGCAGCTTTTACCTGCATAGATGTGATTACAGGGACTCTGCATTCTTCCTGTATGGATATGGGCCCTTTAGGGGGTGAGAGGGGAGTAAAGTTAGCACTGAACCTATCTGCCAGGATGTTGGCAATATCAGTTAGCTCTGTAATTTTCATGCCATTGTGCTGTAACTCAGAGCAGATCTGGGTGTTGCCATTGAGATTCTTGACATAGCTATAGAATGCTTTGTGGTTGCCCTTAGAATCAGTGGTAATTTTGTTTTCATAGCTAGCTTTGGAGGATCTTATAAGGGATCTCAGCTTCTTACTGAGGCTGACCAGGGTGCTCCTCCACACATGGGATTTTTGTGTCTTTTGCAACACTTTCTTCCTTCTGTTGTAGAGTTTGTTTATGGCAGGGGACAACCAGATGACCTTCCTTTTATGGAGGATAGTGTCTTGGTTCTGTTTGGGATAGCATGATCCATGCACTGAAATAAGTGCCTATAGAGTGCATTTGTGTAGGATTCAGCAGTCGTAACTGTATTGTCCATTTGCATGGGTGTCATGAAGTTCACCACTTCTGTCTTAAGAAGCATGAAGTTGGCTTTGGAGAAATTTTTTACTGTGGTTTCCTTAATGGTGGATGGGGGCAGGATGCAGATATCTAGGGTGATTAGTTTATGGTCGGATCTGACCAACAAGGAGTTGACTTCAGGTGTGGAACACCGGTCACTCACTTGAACCACAGACATCAATGTTCTCCATATTGAGAAGGGCCTCGGAAAAGGTATCTTGACAGTGAGGACTTCTGGCGCATTGAGCAGCATTACCCTTAGTTTTTTTTTTTGGTGTTCTAAGGTGGTTTAGGTAGCCTTTGAGCCTTGCCTAAAAAAAAAAGTGGGGGGTGGCAAGAGCCTCTGCTAATAAGATCCAGGAAGCCCAGGGGTGAGCCAGGTGCCTCCCTTGCAGTGCCACGTCCAGCATCATCATCCATGTTGGCATTTTGTTTGGCTTGACTAGGTCTAGGATAACGTTGCCCCTGGTGGGGGTGTGGATAAGTTATCCAGGGCACTGGAATTTATGAATTCCAGAAAGCTTTGAGTGAAGGAGTTGGTACATGAGTAGTTTTCCCAGTTAATGTTGGGGTAGTTAAAATCGCCCATTAGTAGGGTGTTTGGATGAAACCTAATATTTTCCAGTATATCAAGAAAAGAGGAGTGGGAATCCTGGGGCATGGTGGGTGTTCTGTAGCAAGGTACAATTTGGATTGCAGTTTTGTCCAGAGTTAGTTGCACTTGGTTAACCTTGGATGCATTATGCTGAGCAACTAGCCTGGTGGTATGGATATCCTTAATGAATATGGACACACCTCCACCTTTGGTGTTCTGGTCCAGATTAGATGGCGGAAAAGTGTGGTATGAGTTATAGCCTGGTAATGCAGGTGTGCTCTCTAGAACCTTGAAGTAGGTCTCAGTCACTGCACAGATATCGATGTTCTCCATATTAAGGAGTGCCTCAAGTGAGTGCATTTTGAGATTTAGACTTCTAGCATTGAGAAGCATTACCTTCACTTTTTGCTTGCCTGTTCCTGTTACAGTGGTGAATTTGTCATTTGAACCTTGCCTAAAACAGGCACTATGGGGGTGGTAAGAGCCTTAGCCAGTATCCAGAATCCCAGGGGAGACACCTATGACTAGTTTGTTGGGTACGTTGTTTTGCCTTATGGGCTGTGGTTTATTGGCACACCGATTCTGTGGGCTATGTGTCATTTGGGTTGTGTTGGGGGGGGGTTGCTTGTGTTTCTGTTTTGGAGGACTCTGTTGCTTGAGCAGATTATTAATGAGAGCCTCCACGAATGTTTCTGTGTTTCTATATATGGATTTTGGTGGTGTAGGGTTAGTGGGACTATATGATGAGTGTGGTGTGGTGCAAGTGTTTACCTTCTCCTCTCGACTGTCAAGTTGGAGAGAACTTTACCTCCAGTTTGGCTAGATAAGTACATCTCTCACAGGTTGTGGTTTTGGGTGGTAGGGGGAGAGGGTTGTCTGTGTACATAAGGCAATTGCTACATTGCCCAAGACGCCCAGATTCATTAGATAGACAGGAGAGAACACCGGAAGTTGACCCTTGGACATGCATGAACAAAAAATGACTTTCCTCTAGACAAGTGTGGAAAGTGAGTATAAGAGATGTTTTTCTCTAAGCAAGTTAGGAAAGTAACTACAAAAACTGTTTTCCTCTATTTAAAGAGGAAGGTTGAGTGCTGAAGTAATGTGTCTATATCATGTTGTTGAAATCTTACTACATCGAATCACTAAAGGTCGACCTCTAGTGCGTTTACAAAAAAAAACAAACAAAAATAAAAACTAATTAGCGTAGGCAGGGGGGCAAGCCCCCCTGCACCCCACAAGTGGGGGACTGCACCCCCCACTCTCCACTTAAATATTCCAACTCTGAGACCGCACTACATTGAGGTAAATGGAAATCTCCCCTCCAGAGATTTCCGTTTACCTGCACAATGTTCTGCGCTTTCGATGTTTTGGTGCCGACAATATCAGCTTCGATATTGCCGGCTTTCAACATCGTGAAGTAGACCCTGTAGTAATTTGCAGCTTATTTAGTACTAACAACACATTCTGAACAAGTGCTGAGTAAAAATAAGCAAATTCAAGTGCTAAAACTAAGACTGTACCTGGATCTTGTGGTAGATAGGCTACCTAGTGCTTACTACTTCCACTGATAAGCTAGAATGCTTCCCTCCAACAGAGAAAGGCTTGGGGGGCTCAGAAGCTTACAAACAGTCATGGATACATCAAATCTGTATCTGGACTAGACTAGTTACAGAAAAGGTAGGAAACAAGCAAAAACGCGGATTTTTAAATCAGAAAGTTGAACGAGATGGAATAACTTCCCAAACAGCCAATAAACTACAATTTCTGGGCCAGAAATCACTCTTGTGGTAGATAGGCTACCTAGTGCTTACCATTTCCACTGATAAGCTAGAAGGTATCCCTCCAACACAGAAAGGCTTGGGGGGCTCAGAAGCTTACAAACAGTCCTGGATACAGCAAATCTGTATCTGGACTAGACTAGTTACAGGAAAGGTGGAAAACAAGCGCAAATGTGGAGTTTTAAACCAGTAAGTTGAAAGAGATAGAAAAACTGCCAAATGGCCAATAAACTACAATTTCTGGGCCAGAAACCACTCTTGTGGTAGATAGACTACCTAGTGTTTACCACTCCCACTGATAAACTAGAAGGCTTCCCTCCAACACAGAAAGGCTTGGGGGCTAAGAAGCTTGCAAACAGTCCTGGATACAGCAAAACCCTATCTGGACTAGACTAGTTACAGGAAAGGTAGGAAATAAGTGCAAATGCAGGCTTTTAAACCAGAAAGTTGAAAGAGATGGAAAAACTGCCCAAACGGCAAATAAACTACAATTTCTGGGCCAGAAACCAATCTTGTGGTAGATAGGCTACCTAGTGCTTACCACTCAAACTGATAAGATTGAAGGCTTCCCTCCAACACAGAAAGGCTTTGGGGACTCAGAAGCTTACAAACAGTCCTGGATACAGCAAATCCCCATCTGGACTAGACTAGTTACAGGAAAGATGGGAAACAAGCGCAAACCGCAGGCTTTGAAACCAGAAAGTTGTAAGATATGGAAAAACTGCCTAAATGGCAAATAAATTATCATTTCTGGGCCAGAAACCACTCTTGTGGTAGATAGGATACCTAGTGCTTACCACTCCCACTGATAAACTAGAAAGCTTCCCTCCAACACAGAAAGGCTTGGGGCTCAGAAGCTTGCAAACAGTCCTGGATACAGCACATCCCTATCTGAGCTAGACTAGTTACAGAAAAGGTGGGAAACAAATGCAAACACAGGCTTTGAAATCAGAAAGTTGAAAGAGGTGGAAAAACTGCCCAAACAGTAAATAAACTACAATTTCTGGGCCAGAAACCAAACTTGTGGTAAATAGGCTACCTAGTGCTTACAACCCCCACTGATAAGATAGAAGGCTTCCCTCCAACGCAAAAAGGCTTTGGGAGCTCAGAAGCTTACACAAAGTCCTGGTTACAGCAAATCTGTATCTGGACTAGACTAGTTACAGGAAAGGAAGGAAACAAGCTTAGAATTTTTTTTTTGTAAAGTGGAAAGGGAGAAAGGAGAAACAGAAGATAATTCAAAATTAAGGAACTAAGTGGTTTACCCATCACAAATTTTCTCTCTGTATTAGGTAGAATGAGCTAGTGACACTAGACTGGAATAGAGCTGGGATAGAGCTGAACAGATGGGACAGGTAGGAGTGTCTGAAGCCAAAATATGATCTCACTGTACTCAGTTGAATGAGCAAATGAGACCCAGGAGGAGTGTTCAAACACAAATTTTGAGGAGGGCTGGGCAATTCCAAAGCCACTAAGATTAATACCAGAACAAGAACAGGGAGGAAGTGTAGAAAATTAACTGGAGAGAGAGAGAGAGAGACCACAATATTCAATGAAACAATTAAATAGACAAAAAAATAAAATGCAGTACAATTGTTAACACTGCAAGTTTGTAATTAACTCAGCTAGTAATGCAGTTGATTGTAGGTATGTAGCAGAAGCCAAACAACTCAGATATTGAGCAGTAATAAATTCAAAGATATGTGACTAACACTTATAAATACAGAGAAACCTTCTAGGCTAAGACTTTAACACTGAATATCAATGAAGTGAAACACAATAGCCCCCACTTACTGCAGAAAGAGAGCGAGAGAGAGAGACATCACAGTATTCTATGAAACAATTAACTAGAAAAACAAATAACTACAGAGAGACACATACCACAATATTCAATGAAACAATTAACTAGACAGCAAATTAAAATGCAGTACAAACTTTAACACTGCAAGTTTGTAGTTAACTCCGCTAGTAATTCAGTTGATTGTGGGTATGTAGCAGAAGCCAAACAACTCAGATATTGAGCAGTAATAAATTCAAAGATATGTGACTAACATTTATAAATACAGAGAATCCCTCTAGGCTAAGAGTTTAGCACTGAATATCAATGACATGAAACACAATAGCCCCCACTTACTGCAGAGAGAGAGAGAGAGAGAGAGAGAGAGAGAGAGACCACAGTATTCTATGAAACAATTAAATAGAAAAATAAATGACTACAGAGAAACACATGATACAATAGTTCAATGAAACAATTAGACAGAAAAATAAAATGCAGTACAATCTTTAACACTGCAAGTTTGTACTTAACTCAGCTAGTAATGCAGTTGATTTTAGGTATGTAGCAGAAGCTAAACAACTCAGATATTGCGCAGTAATAAATTCAAAGATATGTGACTAACACTTATAAATACAGAGAAACCCTCTAGGCTAAGAGTTTAACACTGACTATCAATGAAGTGAAACATAACAGCCCCCACTTACTGCAGAGAGAGAGAGAGAGAAAGCGAGAGACCCCAGTATTCTATAAAACAAATAGAAAAATAAATAACTACAGAAAGACACAGACCACAATATTCAATGAAACAATTAAATAGACAGAAAAATAAAATGCAGTACAATCTTTAACACTGCAAGTTTGTACTTAAGTCAGGTAGTAATGCAGTTGATTGCAGGTATGTAGCAGAAGCCAGACAACTCGGATATTGAGCTCCATGCTAATCAGTAGGTCTAGCAATGAATTAATGTCCTTTTATCCCAATATACAAGGATGGCTCATCATTAAAACTGAACTACAGACCAATCACTATTCTTCCCTTCTATAAAATATTTGAAAGATGCACTCATAAGCAAGTTTTAAAATATTTTCTAGACAATAAATTACTGTCCAACACCCAGCATGGATTTCATCCAGGACATAGTACAACTACAGCCCTCATTTTCTTCCTAAAAGCTATAAATAATCATTGCAGCTGTAATTACTAAATAACAAAACTCATGTGGTGAAATGGAAATCCACCCATTCACCATCACTTCCTGTAGACACAGATGTCCCACTTTGATCAATATCAGGTCCACTTCTCTTCAACATATTCATTAACAAGCTCCGCACAGCTACAGATCCATCCAAAATAAATCAATATGCTAACAATGCCACTCTTTCATGAGCAGCATCCCTCCCCCATACACAAACTGCAAAAAATTATGCAAGACATATACATTTTAGTCAAGAACTAACCCCAGACCTACAATCAAATACTAACTGCCACCCCCCCAAAAAAATAAAATTGTATTCTTCCATTCCAAAAACATAACTACTGCAACAGTGACTATAATTTCATCCCAAAATATAAAAATAGATACCATCCCACATGTAAAACCGCTAGGGATCATAATAGACAATCATCTCAAATTTGGCATACACATCCAGCACACTATCAAAACAAGTCATCAGAAACTTGTCACCTTATTTAGGGCCAAAAACTTTCCAAGAGACTCTATCCATAAAGCCACTGTAGTTGCTTATTTATCTCCAACTACTCTAATGTATGCCTCCCCATATTTACTAATCTCAAAACACATCAACTAAGCAAGCTCATCCAATATTATAACAAAATAGCAAGATATGCCATGGCTCTACCCTCAAGAACCCACCACTGTGCAGCAATGGTTAGAACTTCCCAATCAAAATCAAATGTTTTCATTTAAAAGTGTTTCACTCCCTGCTAAACAGATACAATAATTGTCTGTCTACACCAATCTTAATGCATCAGTTTAAAATGCACAGACCCTTGCCATTACAAGAAAAAACACTAGTCTCTGTTGCTAAAACACAAAACTCACTTGACAAGCTGCCACACCCCCATTCAATATCACTACTATGCCATATATAACCCCAAATAAGTCATTATCAGCACCCATTTGTCTGAAACAATCTGTTGCCAAAGAAAAAATGGAGATTCAGACTTTCTGGAAGAGAAAAGAGGCCAGGGTGGGAGGTGGTAGCAAGGTCTCTTGAACAGTCATACAGACTTATTGGACTATCTTTGGATTTGGAAGGTTTGAGACTTCTTTTTGGGACCTCCTTGCCACTTCTTCTTAAATGTTTGTTTACCTGAATTCTGTTAAGACTGTTTATTCTGTTTTTTTTGTTGTTGTTGTCAACATTGGATGAGGAGAAAGAAAATCTCTTGGACAATTTGGAAAAGGAGGGCTGAAAATTTGTGAGATTCCCTTGATCAGTTTTCCCCTTTCATCACACTTTTTGATCACCAATGCAAGAGCAGCAAGACCAAACATTAAATCTCTATCCAAAGAGGGAATTTAAAATCTCATTTTTTAAATTGTGTGGGAGGTTGGGAGAACACAGCCAAGCAAACCTCCTTAAAACAGTACCAGTGGCCATAGCCCTGGAAGAAGAATCAACAGAGTCATACTCACACTGCAAAGAATGAGTAGTGACCTGCACAATATAAGAAGCTAAGTTATTTAAAGCAGCTTTTTCTTCACAAGAAGAAACTGTAGATAAAACACTCATGGTACTTTCAAAATATATCAGAACAAGCTTTAACTTATGAGCCTAACAATTTAGATTTCTAAATATCAAAGTTGCAGAAGAATACACTTTTCCCCATACCTATCAATAATTTTCCCATCCGTATTAGAAAGAATAAAATTGGAATTAGCTAAGTGCTTAGCAGCAGTGGCGTCAACTGAGGCTATAGCTGCTGGGTCAGGTTTGGAAATAGTGCATGAACATTTAAAAGACTGAGGATATTTATGCATCCTATATGCCTTTTTATGGATAGCTAACTGACTATCAGGGAAATTGCAGGCTGTAAGATACACATCCTCTAAAGCAAGATGGGAAGAATGAGTGTAGGTTCTGGAAAATCCTTCTGCAACAACTCATAGTATTTGCTGATGGGCTGAGTAACTTCAGTTTTCTCCCACTGAAAACACTGGGAAATTCTAGCAACAGGAAGAGAAACCTCCAAAGGGAGAATTAGAAACTGAGATCTCTGCTGAGTCTGAATCAGTGGAGAGCTCAGCAGAGAGTTCACCTCTGAGTCTGAATCAGAAAACTGAGGACAAAACCCTGAATCCATCCCTGCCTCTTTCTGTTTGGAGTCAGAATCTTGAATCTCTTTAGGAAAAGAGGTATCCCTCTTTCTTTTACCAGAAACTATTCTACAGGAAGGATCTATAGCCTGAATTAAACCCTCAGCCAGTCCCAGTAAACTACTCCTATCCAAATAAATTTGAGCAGGAGTAGATACATGCTTGGTTTTGTTTTCTTTTTGACACTAAAAATGGGGCCAACCATGTTACCAATGGCAGCTGCTGCTTGCCCAGGGTGGGCACAACATTCTGATACAACAGGGATTCCTTCCCTTTTCCCTCTCCCAGGACCAACAAGAGTGGCGGCTCTCCCCTGCCTACTGAGGGGACCCCAACAGCTGCACAGGATGTGGCTTGCCCCCTGGTCCACAGTGGCTGTAGGTGCTAAACAAGAGGGACATTGGGTAAAAGATAAGTTGTCAGAGATATGACAAATGGCCACAGCAGAGTCACCCATCTGCAACTTGAGGAAAAATATGGTTGCAATAAATAGTAGTACTTCTGCTGGGAGACTAGGATCTCATTCTGTTCCCACTGAAACAGATCTTTCATTTTTTCTATAGTTTTAGAAAAATAGATAACTTTTCTGGAGGGAAATCTGAACACATACTCTTCAGAATCAGAATCTTCATCTTGAGGAGAATTCACTGATGAAAGACACTCCCCTTCCAGTCCCAGCTCTTCTGACTGGAAATCAGTGTCAGAAAGACAGGGAATTATTTTTGTTTTTCTACTTCAAACCAGTGAAAAATCAGGATTTAAAACATTAAAGGCTTGAAGTGATCCTTTAGTGAAACCCAGTAAGTCTTTCCCTGTTCATAGTGAGATAAACGGAAGTTATAGTCTCAACATTTTGCTTTCTTTTCCTGGAACACTCCTTGGAAAAAGAATACCTTATGGCAGGGGCACTAGCCCAGGAATCGGGTACCTTACCCAGGCTATGAGTTAAGTGCTCATCCACTCCTTCCCTTGAGACCAACAAGACTGCTTCTCCCTTGCCCAGGGAAGGCAACCCAACAGCTGTAGAGAACGTGCCTTATTCACAGTCCATAGTGGCCTCCTGATGAGCTACAACAGTGAGACTGAGAGACAATGATGAGAGACCTGAGGGACCAGGTCTGGCCATAGCAGAGTCACCCATCAGTGTCTGAGGCAGTGAGGGACCCAATATGACACATGAATAGTCCCAAGAAATGTTCTTCTTCTTGTGGACAGGGAAGGTAGAACCACTGAGCCCAGTAATTGCTCCATGGATAGATAAAAATAGAGCCTGAAAGGCAGGTAGCAGAGTCTGGGTTAATACACCTCTTGACAGAGAATTAAAATGTTTGAGGCAAAAATTTCAGTGACATCCCCCAAAATTACAATATCCTTCCCCTATGATAATGTTTCTATACCCAAATACAGACCTTTTTCAAACAAGCATAGAAAAAACATCTTTACTTACAATGACAGTTCATAAAAATAACATTTCTTACCATATGTGTACATATATATATATATATATATATATATATATATATACATATATACACACACACACACACACACACACACACACACACACACACACACACACACACACACACACACACATATATATATATAATATGTATAACCAAACAGATTAGATGACTGCCACAATGATCTAATGTTGATCAACATATAAGCTATGAGGGAATAAACTTAATGCTAACCCCTGCCACCCCCAAATAAATAAATAAATAATAAATGTTTTTCTCACAGAAGCAGTCAATTAGTAGGAGGTGCTTCACTGGGAATAATAAGCACTTAAAAACAGAATAGCAGTAAAACATTTCTATGACAACACCCATAAACAGTAGTAAGAAAAGCTGATATAGAATAAGATTTTTGGCTCCCTCTTGAAATGTTGGCACTCATAATGTCAAGTCTCAACAGATCAAAAAAAATGTTGAAAACTCACTAGAAGAGTGAATCTCGAATATCACTCTTCTCCTTTAAATTCCCCCCTGCACCCCCGATAGATATACCAACTCTGAGATTGCCGTACCATGAAGAAAAGGGAATATTCTAGGAAAATGACCATCTCGGATATGGTATATGTCAGTCCACTTTGCAGCCAGTCAGTCTCTGTGTTACACTTCAAACGGTTACCTAAGTTTTCACTATGGTTACACTTTTCTTTTTTAAATTGTGTAATGTCTGCTCAGCCTTGGAAAATGAGTTTTTAGTGCTGTAGCCAGTCATTATATCCTGCTTACCTCATACAAGGGATGGTGGTGGCTAGGGCATGTTGGAACGTGCCCTATAGCTTTGAAAAACTGTCAGCTGATCTGATCCTTGGCTGGATATCACTCTAGAGCTGTGGAAAGCTGCAACCTGGTCAAATCCTTAGCAGGATGTCACATATAGCTTAGGCTACTGTAACTGTGATCTAAAGATGAACATCAATGGGTTTTAAATAAGTATCCCTTTCTTTTCTGTGAATCTTGGCTATTCCAAAGATTACCTCTATTCTTTGTTTTGTAACCTGAAAACCTACATGCATGTCGTTGGTAATGCACCCTTCCATTAACATATTATCCAACAAACAATCAACTTGTCTATAAACACTCTTCTTGTCCAACTACTGAACAAAAGTAAATTCATTTTGTCCACATAAGAAAAAGAGTCTATTAAAACCAGTGCCCTACCCTTTACTGCTTTCATGATGCATACATGTGTGTCTTTGGAAACATCATACAGAATATATATTTGTTGTTTCCTTAAATTATATAGCCTGTGCTTGGGCTTAAAGTTCATTGAGTGTCTAATTATGCTTTCACACTTTTTTGTAAATGCAGAAGTCCTACTGAATGTGTGGAGGACTGTAGCAGATGGGTTTGTACAATTTTGTTTGTTGTGGAGCAGGATTATTCAGGAGATTAATATCCTCAGTTTGGCAGTAAGGTGTATCATGAACAGTTGTACTACTATGCTCAAAGGAAGGGTCTCACTTTCTGATTTAATAACTATTTATTTTCTGTATTGCCTATAGGCATCCATCTCAGTAACACATCAGGAGATGTTGTTGTCACTGCCATAAAAAAAAGAGACAGAAAAAAAAGACTTCTACAAAACTTGTAGGATTGTATGATGTTTCCTGGTGTCCCCACCCTGGTTTTTCAAGTGAAGGAAAAAAAATCCAGTCCTTCTACTGGTACAACAACCAGGTGGTCTGATGCATGACATGTCCTCCCCTCCCTCCTGCCCAGGCCATTCAGGTCTCGTTTCTGTGGCCTGATTGTCGCTCCTTCCTCACGTATAAGTAAGTAAAAAAAAAAAAAAAACTGTAGCGAGCTTCATGCTACAAATGTAGCAGTCAGTTGCTAATGTTTATACCCTGCCTGTATGGAGTGCTATGGCACTCAGATTTGTGTTAAAAGAAAAAAATAACATATTTTAAATTGTACCAAAATGCTTCCTACAAATGCAGCAAATGATTTTAACAGTTTATACCCTGCACAGAGCACTACAGTGCCCAGGTTTCAGTTTAAAATAAAATATTAATTTTAAACTTCAGCAAACTGCTTGCGTTGCTACCATTTACACCACACACAGAGTGCTACAGCACTCAGGTTTGACCATAAATGCAATACTGGCTTTTAAAAGCTGACATGCATGAAAGAGTGATTGGGTTCAGCCAACCGTGCCCCACAGCACTTTTTGCCAGGAGCAGTTGCCCCTCTCACCATGCCCTACATATGCTACTTCATTTACCCATTTGGTTGTATATAGGAAATGATAAGTTTTACAAAGACATTCTTATTCAAGTGATTACTTGTTTGGAGATACAGTTGTGGTTATAAGAGAATGAATAAGTACCCTTAGAGTAGCTGTACACATTCAGTCCAATACATATACAGATGTTCACAGTTTTACTATTTCTGTATAGAGGTACCATTATGCCACCCACGGGGAAAGGGTTAAGTGCAAATACTCAGCAAGATGGAAAAAGTTGTGTTTCTGTAGGCATTGAGACTACATGACATATATCTGATGCAATGGGGCATTTAAGACTAGCAGGTGAAAGGTTATATCTGGCAGGGCATGCTAATTCATGTCTCCGGGTGGATATAACAGGATTCTGAAACAGGTCAGGCAGAAGACGATGGCTGTGTCTCATTCCCATTCAGGATCTGGACAAATATGACTTATTCCCTTTGAGGAGCTGCACACTGGTGTGGTTCTAGCCCAACATATCTGTGTGTCTGTGGGTTAGACAGGAGGTTAGTATTACCAAAATCAGGCTGTCATATACTGCTGTTGTATATTTCTTGAATGTAAGTTAAACTGGTTAGTAATTTGTATATCTCTCATTATAGACAGCACCAGTCTGCAGTGTGAACCTACTCCCATCAATGTATGTGGGAGTAAAACAGGGGTGCTATATTGGAATATGCTGTTTTGTTCACTAGGGTGTTATATCTCTTCTGCATTCACAAGTTCCAGCATTGATGAGCAACAGGTAAATGAAACACATAGGCCTGATTTCAGCCCAGTACTTATGGCTGAAAATTATTCTAACATCAATGCATCAGTCAGAAGACACTGTGATACTTGTGTGACACACTGCCTGCAAGGGCAGGGTGCACTAACAACCACTGGTACAGAGGCCCCTCTGACCATACAGGGTGAATGTACAGCATCCCAGAAAGTTGGAGGCTGCCTTTGTATGCAAGCCCCCAGATATGTTCCCTCTGCGTGTGCCTAATCACCAGACTCAGCTATGTGCACAGTCTGAAATGCAAACATATGCACATAGACCATCAGCACAATGGTATGGATGCCTTCATGCCTCCTATATTGCCCCAGATATGCAGGTGGCACTTGAGATCAATCAGCAGATATGCAGGGCAGTTATCCATGCACAGTCTACTACTACATAGTCGCTGTGGCTGGCAACATTATTGTGTAGTATCTGAGAAGATGCCATTCAACCCCATTAGGAATTCTACCAAATCTCTGTAGGCCTGGATACACACAATTACATGAGTGGTCTAATGAGGGCTATGATGGCACATACCACTTCCACTGACTCCTCCATGAGAAGGACTGGTTGTGGTATTGTAGTTTCCACCTCTGACAGAGTGATTTGTGGAGAAGTTAGGGTTCAGACATATGCTGAACACTGTAGACAGACTATGCATAATGCACAAATCACGTCTGTGTCCTAGCTCCCCTTGTTGTGGGTGGCTACAACTATTGGACTCTAACCATGGGACCCCTCACCAAGATTTTCCCACAATAGCACACCTTCTATGCTGCAGCAGGTCTCAAGCTGTGTCACCCCTAGTCAAAATTGGGACCATAGGTCAAAGTCATGTAGTGTCAACCCAAACATGTCACTGGAGGGCATGGTCCTAGCACCTCCCACCAGCAGACTATGAGACTACCTGCACCCCAAAGGTGTTGCAGCCTAGTGTTACTGCATCCAACACTGTCATCCCTGAAAATGATGATGGCTGTGACCTATGACATCCTCCAAACTGTGCTCTAATTTTGTGCTGTTTGATGCATAGTGTGAAAAACCCATGCATGAAACAGCAATCCTTGATTATAGCACTGCAAGCATCAAAGTTTGTTGTGTGTTGTTGCTTTCAGACTGTTAACCAGACACTGCCACTTTGCTGGCACTGCCATGACACTACCTGGCCATGATTCCTGTTGTATGTCCGTCCTACTTTTCCTCATACATCTCCTCCCCTGCATCTGCTGTTTTATCTTATACTGGTTGATCAGCATCAATATTCTGTGGCTGCCTCCCCCTTTTTTGAAAATTATGTTGTGCATTATAGCACATACCACAAAAAGCTTGCTAATTGTCTCAGGAGTCTACTTCAAGTACCTCTTTAGATTGACCAGAAACATCCCTTTAGGAGACTGAACACGTTTGATAACAGTGTGTGTCTTTGCAAGGATGATGCTCTATGAGACTTCTGTAATGGGATCAGGATAGCAGGAAGGGTTCATGAGCTGGAGCCTGGGGGAGTGTGGGTAGCCAGTATCACCTGCAACATACAGCAGGCAGTTTTATTGGAGACAGCTTAGTGGTAGCATGCACAACTTTTAGTTATGTACTCCCCATAACTTCAGATGTTTGGGATCCATCTCGCCTACATTCTGACTGATGGGCTCGGAGCCGATCCCTCGGCTCCGACTCGGCACGCTTATGCTATAGAGCGAGGCCTCTTATTGGCTGAGCTATCTTTATCCCAGGATCCTGGGAAGGTCCCCCCTCCGTGGCCACGACAGTGGACAGTACTCCCGCCGCCGACGCACCAAGAGGGAGACTTGGGACCGAAGGTATCAATCCCGAAGCCTCCCCCCCAGGGTCGAAGGAAGAAGTCCGTGCACTGAACTCTGACCCAGGAGCCGGAGTCGGAGCAAGGGTCGGGCTTGACCCTGACACCTCCACTGGTTCCACCAACACCTGCTCCAACAGTGCCGAAGCTGTCGGAGGAGGAAGTACAGTAAGGGAGTGGACCATCGGCTCCGAAGCCAAATGGGCTGGAGCCGAAACCATCTTTTGGAACACCGGAGACTGGAAGAGTCGAAGGAGTACCTTGTCGATGTCCGAATCAGACATCCTGGAAGATCTCGAGGATACCGATCGGGCCCGAACCGATTTCTCCATCGGCTCCGAAGGGCTCGGGACCGCTCGAAAGGACTCCACAATTATCGGCTCTGAGGAAACCTTCAGAAATTTCCTCGGCGCCGATAAGGACTTCGCTCGAGGGTGAAGTGTCTGAGCCGATGACTTATCGGCTCCAATATCAGTGGAGCCGATGAGGGTGACCCGCCTCGATGCCCCAGACCTCGGCTCGAAACCAGAGGGTCGAGGCTGGAGGCATCGAGGCAGACCGTTCCGACCTCGGCTCCGAAGTCCGTGGAGCCAATGGAGAAGTCTGCTTAGCTTTTTTAGCCGTCGGTTCAGACTGACTGGTCGGAGCCAGTGCTTTCCTCTTCTTAGAAGGAGACGGAGAGGAAGATAAAGCCTCCTCAAAAGAAGGCTTAATTAATCCTTTGAGGATTAATTTGTTTTTCCTCTCCTGGAGGACTCGGGAGGAAAACGCATGGCATACACTGCACGATTCCTGGAGATGTTTGGCGCCAAGACAATAGACGCACGAGGAGTGGTCGTCCGTTATGGACATTTTGAATCCACACCTCGTGCACTTTTTAAACCCGGAGGGTTTATGTTCCTTAGACATAGTTGTACAGAAAAAACAGACCACAACAGTAAACTTCAAGACAGGTACAAATAGTATAACAGTAACTCAGAATATTTTAAACTGAAAAACTTTTTTTTTTTTTTTTTTACACACGGAAAGGGAAGAAAACAAGGAGGGTCAAGACCCTCTAACTCAAACGGGTACTTGACCCACACACAACCACTAAAGTAGTTAGTACAGGGGAAGGCCCCTCTAACTTAAACGGAACCTTCTCTGACAGGAAAATTTAAGGAAAATTCAATAAAACAACAAGAAACACACTCGTACACAAAAAATAGCTGTTAAAACAGCTTTTGGGTTGAAAAGAGTGAACTACTGACAGGAAAAGAGACTATAAATATAGTACTTAGCCCAGCCAATGTTGAGACCACGTCCAAGCTCTGTAAGTGGCAAACAAGATCTGGGGGATTAGTGGTGGTGCATCCTGGGATAAAGATAGCTCAGCCAATTAGAGGCCTCGCTCTATAGCATAAGCGTGCCAAGTCGGAGCCGAGGGATCAGCTCCGAGCCCATCAGTCAGAATGTAGGCGAGATAGGATCACATAACATCTTACATTTATGCTACATTTACTATCAGGACAGTAGCATGCATTTGCTAACTAAATATCCATTGGGAAGATCAAATGGAAACATTCATGCATGTTAGATGTATGCCAAATAAAGTATGGGAATCATGAACTGCCAGTGTGCCATGCAGACATAATGTGATAATGCCCTGTGGACTGCATACTACGTGCTAGTCCAGGAAATGGAATCCCTTTAGGTTCACATATATTTGAGGCTGTAGGCCTGGTGGGTTTTTTGCTTCAAAAGTGTGCAATTTATGACACTGAGTTTCAGTGGTACAGCAGGTAGCACACTTGCCTTTGGTGCTGAAAGGCCCGAAAGCTATGGGTTCTATTCACACTCCTGGTGATTAGATTGCTGAGACTGAGGTGCAGCATTAGAGGGTACTGCACAATGCAGTATGTCACCCTTCGGATGAGATGCTAAACTGAAGTTCCCTTTGCTTGAGTTGGTGGCTGCTCAGGTGCATGTAAAAGGTCCCACAGCACCTACTGTAAAGAGTGGGAGAAGTTACACAATGCCCTGGCCAAATTTCCCTTAGTAGTAGATACCACCAAAGGTCTCCCCTGAAAAGAGGATACTGGCCTAGTGGGACTAAACTTGTCAACAATGGTTAAATAAAAAATAAATACATAACAAAGAAGATATGTACTCACCATAACATTCCATGTGAGTTGCTCATCTTGCCTTCATTCTTACTGATGGGTTTGTAGCTGAACTTGGCTCCAACTTGGCCAACTGCAAAAGCTCAAGGTCTTCAACCAGCTCGAGGCCAACTCCCTATCCCATGATGCACTCTGATCTTCCCTCAGATCTTGTTTGCTGCCTGACTACTTAGTAGTATAAATATGCACTCGGACAGTTGGATAAGAGACAAAGCACTCTATAAGAAAGGAGATGGACCTCAAGTAGACTGGATGGGGGGTGCAGGGTGGGACCTAAGAATGAAGGCGAGATGAACAACTCACATGGAATGTTATGGTGAGTACATACCTTCTTTATGTGAAGTTGTTCTGTCTCGCCGTTCATTCTTACTGATGGGTAGTGTCCCAAACACCATCTTTATTGGGTGGCTCACGGGAGAATATTCCTCAGAACTGTGGAAGCAAAGGAGGTCCTGTCCCTGGAGGCCTTGTCTACTTTGTAATGAGTGATAAAGGTATGAGGTCTTGACCAGGTAGCTGCTGCACAAACAGAATCTAATGGTAACCTTGCAGAAAAGGCTAATGAGGTTGAAACAGCTCTAGCAGAGTGGGCCTTTATTTTTTGTTTCAAGGGAGCATTTTCTGAATTATAAATGAAGGAATTGCATTCTGATAGCCATCTTAACAAGGTTACTTTCATTACTGGAGCACCCTTCTTTGACTCTGAAAAGGAAACAAATAGCTGATCTGTTGACCTACATTGTTTCGTTCTATCTAGGTAAAATCTGACTTGTCTATGAACATCAAGTTTGTGCACCATGTGTTCCATCCTATTTATGTATTGAGGAAAGAAGACTGGCAACTCAATAGACTTGTTAAGATTTGACTCTGAACAACTTTTGGTAAGAAGAATATGAAAAATATATGAAAAATCAGATAAGGAGGTTTAATGGTCAAGGCTTGTAGATCAGAAATCCTCCGAGCAGAAGTAATGGGTATCAGAAAAATAGTCTTCCATGAAAGGAATTTCAAAGGACAGGATGAGGCTGGTTTGAAAGGAGGTAATATGATTCTGGAGAGAACAAAATTTAGATTCCATGGCATGACTGAAGCTCTGATTGGTGGCCTCAAATGAATGACACCTTTAAGAAAGGCTTTAGCAAGTTGATGTGACATGACATTGGAGCCTTGGAAGCCCAGATGAAAGTTTGAGATTGCTTCCAATTGAACTCTGATGGTAGCTGCAGCAGCTCCTTCACTGAGATTACAATATAGATGGAATCGGAACTAGATAAGGATCAACATCATTCTGAGAGGCCCATAAGGAAAATCTCTTCCATTTTCTAAGATATAACTTTCTGGTGGATGATTTATGACAGGATATTATAATATGTTGGGCCTCAGCTGAGAGGATGTAAATCCTGGCCATTGTGGGAATTGGAGCAGCCATGCTGTCAGTTTGAGGAAATGAAGAGAAGGATGAAGAGCTCCCGATGAATGGGTCAACAGATCTGGAACTGGGTCCAGGATCCAAGGTTCTTCCAAGAGATGAGGCTGGAGAAAGGGAAAATAAATTTGCCGCAGCCAGTAAGGGGCTATTAGGATCATGGTTCTTCCCAGAAGTTTTGCTTTCTGTAATACCTTGGAAATCAGAGGGAAGGAAGGAAATGCATAAAGGAGACCCAGCGGCCAGTTGTGCACCAGTGCATCCCTTGGGGCTTCCTGCGGCAGGAGAATTACGGCAAAGTAACTGCTGCATTTCTTGTTTGTCGGGGTTGCAAAAAGATTGCAGCAAGGCTGGCCCCACTTGTGAAATATACTTCCGCTACTTGTTGCTTTAGGGACCACTCATGAGGCAGTAAGATTGCCCTGCTCAGCTGGTCTGCTATCACACTGGATTTCCCCAGGATGTGCATTGCTATCAGAAAGCACTGGGAGGAGATTTCCCACTGACATACTCTCATGGCCTCTCGACACAGAGGGTGATTTAGTTCCTCCTTGTTTGTTGATGTACCAGACCACTGACATGTTGTCTGCCTGAATTGCAATTGTTCCCACAGGTAGAGAGTCTTGAAGGGACTGCAATGCTAGAAGTACCGCTCTCATCTCCAGGACATTTATATGTAGATGAGCCTCGTGTTTCTTCCACATGCCTTGGGCTGTTCTTCCCTCATAATGCTCCCCTCACCCAATCAAGGAAGCATCCATGATCACCGTAGCTATGGGATTGGGTAGAATGAATGGACATCCCTGAGATATATGTTGAGACATCAGCCACCATTGAAGGTCCTTCTTGCACGTATTCATTATGATACTTTGGTGTGACACTGGAAGTTCCTGAAAGGACCATTGAGAGAATAGGAGCCATTGTAGAATTTGCATGTGCATTCGAGCGAGGGGAATGGCAATGATTGCTGCCGCCATTGATCCTAGTAATTTGAGTACCACTGAGACTGGGGCTTTTTTCCTTGGAAGCAGGTCTAATACTTGTTTTCATAAGAGAGAAATTCTTTCTGGAAGCAGATTTAATGTCATTGAAACTGTGTTTAGTTCTGCTCCTATGAATACAGTCTGTTGCGATGGCAATAAGGCAGATTTTTCTGAGGTGATGGTAATCCCAAATTGATTGCAGAGATCTAAGGTTGTGTCCCTCGCATGAATAAGTTGATGCTTGGTGGTGGCAGTGAGGAGCCAGTCAACTAGATACAGAAACACCTGGAATCCCAGCCGTCTCAGGTGAGCGGCGACTACTGCCATACATTTGGTGAACACTTTGGGGGCTGTAGTGAGACCAAAGGGCAAAGCATGAAATTGATAATGCCTGGCTCCCAGCCAGAAGCGTAGATGATCCCTAAATGGTCTGTCCATCTTCATGTGGTAGTACGCATCCTGAAGATCTATAGAGCACATCCGATTGTCTTTCCCCAGAAAGGGAAGTATTGACTGAAGTGTGAACATTCGGAACTCCGTCTTTTTTACTGACTTGTTTTGTCTGCTTAGGTCCAGAATAGGTCTCTAGTTCCCTGTTTTCTTTGGAACTAAAATGAACCTTGAGTAAGTTCCGGATCCCCTCTGGTATGCTGGGACTGGCTGGATAACTCTTTTGTCCAGCAACCTTTGGACCTCTAAGGCTGCTTGGTCCCTGTAACTGGTGCCACCACCATATCATCAACAGGTACTCCTTTAGTAAGGTAAAGTCTGTCTTGGGGGCTAGTTATAAATTTGTTAGGCCTCCTGGGGACAGACTCCGTGGTGTCTGGGGACTCCCACGCCCTTCAAGTGAGTAATTCAAGCAACTCATCGAAGGGTGGAGACACCCAAGAGGTGGAGGCTTGAGACCCAAAAGCCTTCAGGAGAACTGACTCATCATAAGAAGGGTTAAGGGATTTCCAGCCACCCCTCTGATTAAGAATCTCTATGATATCTGAAAAGGAGATATCTTCTGAGGGGGACCATGGGAACCCTTCTGACTCATCCAAGTCAGTATCCAAAGTGACTGACTCCAGAGGGGAATCAGGATGCTTCTTCTTGCAGAGTCTCTTCCTAGGCACTTCTTCAGTGGGGGCTTCTGGAGAAGTCTTGGAAGAACATGGCTCACCCAATGGAGCTTTCTGAGGCTCAGGATCTCTGCGCTTCAATGGAGCATGTGATGAAGAGGCAGACACTGGTACTTTCAGGGAGGGAGCTGCGCGAACTGATGGAGTGGTCATCGGGGTGGACAAAGCCCTCCTCATAGCCTCGAAGGCCCCTCGGTCCTGACGTCAGGAATCCCTAGGATCCGAAGATCTGATGGAAATTGTCTGCTCCGGTATGGAGGGCTCCGAGCCAGAGGTCGGGGCCGAACTCACTCGAGCCAAAGCCCCAAGAGGTAAAGTGGGCACTGACAAGTCAGTCCTACTATCCTCCCCAGACCCAACTGGTCAATGCCAGCACAGAAGGTATCAGGGCAGCTGGGGCCAAAAAACCTATAGTAGGTGTCGGACCCAAGGGGTCCACAATCATCAGTTCCATGCTTTCCGGCTCCAAAACTTCCATGCATATCGGAGGAACAGAAGGTGTAGGAAGAACTAAGGTCACCTCTGAAGCACTCTGGGTCAGTGCCTATAAAAGTTTTGCCAGCGCCGGTATCTGTAGAAACATCTTCAACACACAGTCCACATCCAAATCAGACAGTCTACTTGAGGCCAGTGAAGAATGTGACGAGGCCACCAACTGCAATATAGGGGACTTTAAGGCAGGAGATACCGGCTCCAAGGTCGGGGACTGGCTGATAACCATAACGACAGTTGGTTCTGAAGGCTGTGGAACCAATGTCGAAGCTTTACTAGAAGCTGATTTCGATGCAGATGGACTTTTTGTCGGTTCCGTCTTTTTGGAGTGCTTGTCTGACTTATCCAACGACTCTTGAAAGCAGGATTTAAACAGACCTTTATCTATTAATTTTCTCTTTCTTTCATGCAAAACTCTTGAGCTGAAGGAGGGGCATATAGAACAGCTTTCTTGCAATTGTACCTCAACCAAGCAGTAGACACAATCAATATGTCCATCAGTTATGAACATCTATTGCCTACATCTAGGGCACTTTTTGATGCGAGACTTGGCTTTCTCCTTTTCCTGCTGAGACATTTTCAACAAACCAACAATGGCAAACCCAGTAACAGTAATATTCACACAAAAAAAGCTAGTAAATCCTTGTGAAAAAAAAAAATAAATAAATAAAAATTAAGCACACAATGAAAATATTTATCTGCCCTGTATGAAAAGAAGGGCTGCAATTTCATACTAACACACACACACACACACACACACACACACACACACACACACACACACACACACACACACACACACACACACACACACACACACACACACACACACACACACACACACACTAACTTCTATTACAATATAATTAAAGAGAACTATGTGCCCTGTAACAAAGAAGGGCTAACAACCTAATACAACACACTCTAATGCAATAAGTAATATAAGGAGAAAAAACTTTGTGCCTTGTGAAAAAAAAGGGCTCTAATCTAATAAACACACACAGTTATATATGTAGAAGATAAAGAGAAAAAGGGCCTAAAAACACATCCACTAATTTCTCGGTTATTAAGCTAGGTCAGATAGAGATAGGGAGAAGAGAAGGCCTAAAAAAAAATCCCTAAAGATTAAGTATACAATCTAGCTATTGAAAAGATCTAAATACAATATACTAACTACACACTCTAACTATCTATCTAAAAGGCTAAATAACTATTTTAGCTAATAAAGCAGCTATTTTTTGTAAAGAAAAAAAGTTATTCACTGGCCAGAGCTGGTGAATGTCAGATCAAGTTGCAGCGGCAAATGAGATCTAAGGGAAGATCAGGGTGCATCATGGGATAGGGAGTTGGCCTCGAGCTGGTTAAAGACTTTGAGCTTTTGCAGTTCGCCAAGTCAGAGCTGAGGATCAGCTCCAAACCCATCAGTAAGATGAACAGTGAGATAGAACAACTTCACATCAATATTTTGCAAGCCATGTACAGAGGTGGTGATCTCCTCTGCAGTCCTGAAAAACTATATATGCTTGTCCACATGCAGGAGAAAAGCATTAAGGAATTTATTAAGCATTCAGGAGCCTGTTGCCTGTGATATACCTAACATGTACTCATTTGGTAACTGAAAGGTTCTTCTTGCTAATATTATAACAGTTATACATGCCTAGGTCTCCACAGAGATAGCCGTATCACACAGATTCCTAAATATAGCATGTGGTTGTTAAGTATTGATCAGGAGACTCATGGTGTTATGGTCCAGTCTGAAAGGGTCCACACTTGCTTGTCAGTAAAGTTCTGAAATGTAAGGCATTGCCTGAACCTTCTCTGTTTAGATTGTTGAGTGTGATTTGCTACATGGCCAGTGATGGTGACAGCAACTAAGTGATTCGGTTGAGCACTTGTTGCTTTGATCCCAACCATCAGTGTGTAACTCTGATATTTCTTGAGCACCATAAATGTCTGTTCTATTGTTCATTAATGTCATTATGCACATCAGTGAATCATGATGTTATGTTATATGCATGTATCTGCATACTGATATATGCTTATTTGTATGCACAGTTTTATTAACATCTACTTATACAGTCATTTACATGCTCATATTACCTTAATGCCATAGTGGCTACATGCAACATATCATTCTAAATCATCATCAGTCTAATTATTGCTGTGAACTGCATGAACAGCCTTAATGCACTATGCTAATTGATTATGAATACAGCATCTGTTACATTTAAGTCATCAGGCAAATTATCTGGCAGATGGAAAACTTGACAATTTTATTACAGGATTTTACCTTTACTTTAGAGAATGGGTGACCTGTAGATCACACTCTGATTGGAGAATGAATGTCCTCCAGCAGGGTGTTAATCTACAGGTAATGCCCTCTGAAAAATGAGTCCACCACTTAACAACAGCATATCAAAATGCCGTGGAGCTCGGATTGAAAAAAAAAACCTAACAGCCGCCATTATTTTATGCTCATTAAGCCGTGTTTTTGCTGTTTAGCCAGTGTAAAATAAAAAAGAAGAAAAAATTAAAATAAAAAAGTGTGTGTGTGTGTGTGTGTGTGTGTGTGTGTGTGTGTGTGTGTGTGTTTTTATGTCTGTGTGGGACACTGTATGTGTGTATGAGAATAACAAAGAGAGAGAGAGAGATCACCTGAGCTACTATTTTACACTCACTAAGCAGCACTTCTGCTGTTTAGCGAGTGTAAAAAAATTAATGAAACAGGAAAAAAGTATGTGTGTTTATGTTGCTGTCTGCATGTGTTAGAAAACGCCTGCATGAAAGCAGAAGAGACGTGTGTGTCTGTGTGTGTGTGTGTGTGTGTGTGTGTGTGTGTGTGTGTGTGTGTGTGTGTGTGTGTGTGTGTGTGTGTGGGTGTGTGTGTGTGTGTGTGTGTGTGTGTGTGGCAGACAGAGAGAGAGAGAGAGACAGTGAAGAGTGAATGTGATCGAGCGGTACCATGGCAGCATCATTTAACAGGTTTCCTAACTCTCAACCTCTTAGCACAAGAAATCTGGACAGAGCCATAAATTATGGGGGGGACAAAGGATGAACTGTATGGATGGATTTTAAATATTACTCTTATAAACTTAGAAAGTTGCTAGAATAACAGGGTTTCCATTAGCATGTATTTTCTTTAGAATATGAAGGCTGAAACTCAAATGTCTATCATTAGCCTCAGAACAAGAGGTTCTCCCATTCGAGTCTCAGCTGGAGCACCTTCTGTGTGGAGTCTGCATATCCTCCCCGCAGTCGAGTGACGTTAAAGATATGCAGGTAGATGCAAGTGTGAATGGGTGTGCCTTCCTTGAAGGTTGGGTGTCGGTCTGGCAACTCGGCACTGTAAAAATCCACTGCCAATCATTAGCGGACCTGAGTTCCACTGTGGCAACCCCTAACCAGGAAAAGTCGAAAGACATTTAGTCCCCAGTGATTTCACAGAAAGCTATACATTTTAGGAGGAACAGACCAGCCATACAACCCCCCCCCAAAAAAAAAAATCTAGATATCCTGCAAAAATATGGACAGTTGAGATGTATGCTCTTAACTCTTAGCTCAAAATAACTGGATAAGCCTAAATGAAGGGGGACAAAGGCTCAAAAGAAGAATATACTTTACTGAATATTGGGATTTGTGTCACTATGAATTTTCTGAAGCAGAGGCGTGTCTGTGAGAGAGGCAGGGCGAGTGAGATGAGTACTGGCAGTAGCAGGAGCAGTAAAGAGGTTTGCATAACTCTGGACCTGTTAGCTGAAGAAATCTGGATAAAGCCTAAAATAAAGGGGGAACGGAATCTCAAAAATACAAAGGGATTTTAATTATTGCTTTTATAAAATTACAAACTTACCTAAATAAAGGATTTCTGTTAGCATGGATTTTCTGAAGAAAATAAAAGTCTGAAACTCAAATGTATGTCATTATTTAGTAACTTCAATCTCCAACAACTGCCAACAAACCAAACATTTTATGAATAAGGGACCAAAAAATAAAGTAAATATCTGGATATTTTTAAAGTGTTCTATTTTGGATGTAAAATGCTTCCTCCAACACCATTAACATATACTACAGCAAGTTTGAAACATTAGGCAGAGGAACTATTTTACATCAAAAATATATAAAAAAATATATAGTAATAAAAAATAATAAGTAAAACACAACAATTTTATAGACAGCCCAGTCTCTAAATGCAATAATGCCCTTCAGGCTGTGTGCTGTGTGTTATTGTGGAAATAATGCCCTTCCAGTGTTGTAGAGGTCAGAACACCCTGGGCAGGCATTATTTCCACAATAACACATACCTGGGCAGGCATTATTGCTTGCTTCAAACAAAGCAAGTTAACAGGGCACAGCTTGTGCACCTATGAAACACTGAACAAGCATTTGCCACTGATAACAGGAAGCTTGCAATTGAAATGACTACAAAAATCTTGCATGTCTTTAGATAGGGTAACTAATCTTACAGTTACTGGGTAATCTAAAAGAAAATGCCTATACCGTGAGTTCAAATTAGATCATGGCTATGGCACGAAATCATAAGGATCAGCAATTTTGCACTGGTTGTGGTAAAAAGGTACAGATATCTCCAGCTGAATGTATATGCATACATGAAACAGACAAATATCAAACAGCAGCTGATCAAACACACTGGTCAATCAGCAGTCTACCGAAAAAGTTAAAAAAAAAACAAAATGTACAACTTTTGTTGCAAGGGGGAAACAAATCCCTCCCTCCCCGCACCTCACACCCCACCCCTGCTATTTATATATACCAACTCTGACATTGCAGTACAGGGGAGAAATACCAGATTCCCTGATCCCCACTGAGAAAGAGGTGTGAGAAGGAAACTGTTCAGTGTTTTGTATATTACTCTTTCTTTAGAAGCAGAATCTATATTGTTTCAGGATGAAACCTGACAGTCTAGGCCTGTCAATAGTTTCTGCCATTGTCTCTGTATTTTATAAGTGCCAAAGTAGAAAATCGAAACTTGTGCTTAATAAGGAATGGCACAGATAAAGGATATGTGGTTTCTTAGTAAGCAAAGCAATCCAGAGGTGTTTAGTTTTAATTGGTCAGGGGCTATAGTCTGATAGATAAGAAAATGTTTGCTCATAAGCTTTTACAGTATAAATGACTGCAGTTTCTTTGTTCTGGGAGATAATAACTTGATTACTTAGTTTCCCACATATGAATGTTCGTTTAAAATAAAGGAGATCATTCTCATCTGCTGAACTGTACTGTATGAAGTTATTTTGTACATTAAAACAAGGTGATGTGAAGTTTCAGAATTTGGGCCATGTGTGAGCTACTGCAGCAGAGATCAGCTCTTGGTCCTATTTTTGAGAACTTTTCTATCTGGTGCATTTCTGGAGTATCAGCTCACAGCTATAGTTTTCACCTTCAGCAAAGTTCAAAATCTCTGCAATTAAGTCTTTCTTAAATAACTGTCAGAAGTCTAGTGATTATTCTATGACAGTGGGTAATTGTATAAGAGTGGGGCTTCATTATATTACTGCATAAAAGCGACCTTTATTATATTATTGTATGAGAGTGAGCTGCATTATATTGTGTGAGAGTGGGTTTTATTATATTATTGTATGAGTGGGTTTCATCATATTGTATGAGAGTGGGTTTTATCATATGCGAGCGGGCAAATTTTACATTGTGTTAAATTCACAATCTATGTGAATGTGCAGGTAGTAAAAGAGTCAGAGACTGGAACTCCAGCCAAGCATATGTTTCGTTAAATATGGAAGAGACAGCTGTAATTATTTGGTGAAATGATCTGAACTCACTAAAAAATGAAAGTGCACTGAAGCTCTCTGAGGGTAGAACTTTTGATAAGGCTATTTTAGAACATCTTAAGAAGAAACTTAAATAGAAAGGAAACAAAATATATCCTTCTTCTTGGTCAGCTTTTAATAACTACCATGAATAATCTAAAAAAATAAGGAATCTGAAGTTAGAAGTTTAACACTTAACTCTACAAAATTAAAAACACCCTTGCTATGGAGAAAGTTCCCTCGTGTTTCAAGGAAACAAGTATTGTCTCACTTCCAATGAAACTCAACCTTACTTGCCTCAATGACTTCAGACCGGTCACCTTAACCTTAAACGTCATGAGGTTCTTTGAGAGGATTGTGAAGAAACATCTATCTATGAGTCTGCCTAAGCCCTTTGATCCACTCTAGTTTGCATACCAGGCAAATAGATTGACTGTGGATGCTACATCAGTCACACTACACCTTGCATTAAAATACCTAGAAGGGACGAGCAACTACGCAAGGATGCTGTACGTCGACTTCAGTTCTGCATTCAACACTGTGATACCAATCGAACTGGTGGATAAGGTCATGAAATTCGGGATAAACAAGCACCTATGTAACTGGACTCTTGACTTTCTGATTGGTAAACCCCAGTGGACATGCGCTGGAAACAATCCTTCTCAACGCATAGTCTTGAATACTGGTGTTCCCCATGGTTGTGTGCTCAGCCCCTTGCTCTTCACCATCCTCACCCATGACTGCACTGCAAAACATACGTCAAACCATATTATAAAATTAGCTGATGATACCGCAGTCGTGGGTCTCATTAGTGATGGGAATGAACATAACTACAGGGATGAGGTGAACACTTTGATTGCCTGGTATGACAGGAACAATCTGGACCTGAAGTTTAATAAGACCAAATAAATGTTTATGGACTTCAGGAGAAAGGCTACAGTTTACCAACCACTCACTATCAAAGGGGAGGTAGTAGAGAAAGTCAAAACAACCAAGTTCCTGGACCATCACATCTCTGATGACCTCTCCTGGGCTGCTAACACCAACTATATAGTCAAGAAGTCTCAACAGAGGCTTCACCTCCTGAGAAAGCTTAAAAAGGCCAGGCTCCCACTGTCTGCTCTTACCATTTTTTACAGGGGAGCTATCAAGAGCATCCTCACTAGCAACTTCATAGCATTGTTCAGCAACTGCACAGCTGCTGAGAAGAAGAAACTACAGAGGGTGGTGAGGGTGGCTGAGAAAATATTGGGTACAAACCTCTATTCTATTCAGGAGCTTTTCTTTACAAGAGCAAGAAAGAGAACATATAAAATACTTGCTGATTCGACCCATCTGGCCCATAACTGGTTCTCACAACTTGCGTCTGGAAGAAAGTACCACAGCTTCCAGATTCAGGAACAATTTGTATCCTACAGCTGTGAGACTTAATAATACAGACACCAACCATAATACCTGATACATTGAAGCCTCCTTTTATTCATTTAATCCTGCTACTCAGAGCAATTACCGGCAGCATTATTATTATGCAATAAGATGGCTATACTGAGTCACGTCTAAGTTTAACAAGTGCAATATGGTAACTAAACAGCTGCTATTCACTAGTCTATATTTATTCTCTATCTTAACAGTGTAGGGGTTTGGTGGCGGGTATTTTTTTATTATTTATCATTGGATAATGGGTACTGAATGTGTTTATGTAATGTGAACTACCTCTTGCATGTCATACGTGTTAGTTTCTTTCTTATGTTATTCTATGATACCGCTGTATCTACATTATTTTTACTGCATTTCTCTCACGAGCTGACATTTGTAATTTAATTTAGGCTGTACTTTTGTGGCCCTGAATGACAATAACGTTTTTTTGAATCTTTGAATCTGCAGGCAGCTAATGGGACAATTAATACATTACAAAAGTGTATATGGGACGGGCCCCTGATTCCTTCTACTCCCCCTCCCCCTTATGTAGAGCACCCTGCCTCTTATGAAGCAGATAGCTCTCCCTCTCTGGGAGAGCAGGCAGTAAGGGAACAACTCCAGAATAGCCACTCTGTTATTTCCCCTGATAATTCTATCTCCCAAATTGCTTCTAGAACATCAGCCTACCCTACAGGTTCTGTTTATAACACTAGATTTCAGCAACAGTGACAACAACACACTGTTTCAAATTCTGACCAAATGTTAATGAGAATAGCAAACAAAGGTAAACAGTTCTATCCAAAATAAAAGTATGTCTCTGGAAAAAAAAACATACGGACAATCTAAAGTTATTTGATACTAAAAGCACTTCCTCTAGCAAAATAACTATCTTAAAGAGATCTAATAGGTTAATTACCAAATTTCCAATAATTATTAACAGAAAAAATTACCTCTCAAACAAAATTCCCACGATATAACAACTTCTGACTCATCCCCTTATTATTAACCCCCCACAAATTCAGCGCCTAATACTCAAATTCATCCTTTGAGAGATGTACCTAACCCTGGAGAGGCCGAGGATAGTGATGCCAAGCCTACTATAAGACTGCTCTGTCAGTGGACTGCAGTAAATGTTCATACTATTGTAGCCTCCTTCCCTCCCATCCAAATCATTCAATCAAATATGCTAAAATTATAGAAAGACATGTACAATTGCAACCCCCACAACTGAAGACTTGCAGACAGCTCTAAAAGGTTCTACTCCTCCAGATATTTTTAAGAAAATATGGGAAAAAATCAGCTATAGATGATAATATTTCAAAATATACAGATGAAGGATTTTTAACCACGAGAGACAACTTATTAAAAGCAATAACTACAGCATGCCCTCCAGTACCTAATTGGGCACAAATTACAACTATTGTGCAAAAAGGAAAACAAATCTATTGATGCATGTTTGAAGCACATGATAAATATGTTTGAGGCTTTTTCAGGATACCCTGAGATCACTGAAGGGGTAGCAATCAGTTGGCTGACAGCAACATTTGTACAAGACTTATTATCATCTATACAAGATCAGATAAAAAAAAAGTTTTTTTAACTGACCTAGCTTAGGTATACATGAAATTGTTAATCAAACACAACATGTAGCAGATAGCATAGTCAGAGAAGAAAAAGAACAACAAAAGAAATTAACAGATATTCAACTTCAACAATCTGACACTGACTCATGGGGAAGGGGGTGGGGCAGGAGAAAGAGGGGTGGTACAGGCAGTTTCAGACTCTTCCAACAGCATGCCCCAGGACAATTTCAACAAAACATTTATCTTCCCCAATTCACCTCAGACCCATCGGTGTGTATGGCAGCCAGCAACATGGCAGCAACATCAATATGACAGCCATGAACAGTAGATCAAGAAGATGCTTTTGTTAACATTACAGTGTACCATTCTACCCTTCCTTTTCTTATCAACACAGGAGTAATTCAATCTGTGATAACTTCATCAAGTGCAAAAAACCTCCCACTATCTACGAAATCTGTTTGAGGTGTAGGGGTCTCTGGGATTCCATTACATTATCGAGAGACAAAGTCTGTCCCAATTCAAATAAGTCCATTGCAAGATAGGCACGCTTTTATTGCAGGAAATTCTGCCCCTTTAAATCTGTTAGGAAAAGAACTGTTGTATACGTTAAGGTGTACTGTGTTTTGTACTCCAGATGGAGTCTTTTTGGGTATCCCGAATGAATCTTCCCCTCTGAGTCTGTATTAAGCCAATATTTGTTCAGATAAAGATACACTCTTTGCAGTACTTAGATCAGAGCAAGCCTTCAGTATGAATAACTTGGAGGGACTTGAAGCTAATCCCCCATAGCTGTTGACTATTCATTGCAAGACTCATAAGGATGCACAGCCTGCTAAGGCTACTTTAAAACCTTTTGAATCTCTACCAGTGGTAATTCAGTATGCCTTATTGGTTGAGACAGAGAAGGAAATTGAACCTGTTATTTCTTCTTTACTTCAGCAAGGAATAATAGTCCCTACTAGAAGCCTGTGTAATATGTCTATGTACAGGTTAACAAACTGGGCAAGGACATCTATAAATCTGTACAAGATTTAAGGGCAGTCATTGTGATAGTAGTACCAACTTTTCCTGTGTATCTAATCCAGCTATTATATTAAGTGCTAGTCTTCTGATGGTTACTACCTTTTCGATGATTGATACTTCTGCATTCTTCTCTATTCCTAAATGCCCAGACAGTCAACATTTGTTTGCTTTCATTTACAAAGGGCAACAGTAAAAATGGACAAGGTTACCCCAAGGATATGCAGAATCATCTACCTTTTTCTCTAGAGAAATGAATAACAACTTGATATAATTCACTTTCCCTGTGGGTCCACCCTAATACAGTATGTGGATGATTTCCTTTTCGCTTCCAATTCCTATTTTATCTGTTGACTAGATACTGTTTTTCTTTTAACAAAATGTGTAGAACTAGGGGTCAAGGTTAATAAGGCAAAACACAAGTTCATTACTTAGGACATCTTACTTCAGAAAGTTCTCAGCAAATTTTATCTTCACACATTACTGCTATTCAATCTGTACCGTGCCCTACAGTGTTAAGGCAGCTGCAGGCTTTCTTGGAACTGACAGGTTACTGCCAATTTCAAATCATGCAGAAGTTGTAAAACCTTTGTTAGAATTATTGAAAAAAGTCACCCCTGATCCCTTGCCTAGGAAAGTGTAACATGAGCAAGCTTTCATCCAACTAAAAACTATACTTTCAAACCCTCCTGCTCTTGGGCTACCTCATTAATCAAAGAGATTCTTTCTTTTTTGTTGTGAAAGGAATAAAGTAGTTTTAGGTTTATTGGCACAATGTAGAAATGATGGTTTTAGACCACTTGCTTATCTCAGTGCCAATCTTGATCCTATAGCCACAGCCCTCATCTGCTGCAGCGGCCATGATATAACACATCATAGAAATGGTGGCTGCCCTAACTCTCTGACACAAGACTTGCCACTAAAACATGGCTTTGTAACTCACAACTTATGAAAACCCTTAAAAAATAAATAACTTTTTTCCACAAATCCCTCTTTCATTAAAAACAAAATGTTAAAGTCTTCTTTCTTGATAATACAACCATTGAAATCACTTCTCATAGCAAATTAAATGAATGGCAGTGGATGATAATCTTAAATTCAACTTGCATATACAAAATTACATACGATAAAATCATCAAAAACTAGGGATGCCTTACAGAGCAAAACACTTTCTCAACAAAGCAACTAATACCACACTTGCCATTACTTATCCCCCCACAGTTCTTTATGGCACTCCCAGCCTTAATAACTTTCAGGTATCACAAAAATCAAAACTTGAACAATGTTATAACAAAGCTGCTCAATTTGTGGCAAATACCTTTTTCAGAACCCACCACTGTATAGCAATAAAAAGCCTAAATTGGTTAGAACTACCCGATCAACTAACATTCACAGCTTCTTACCACATATAAAATAATTTAGCATCCAGCTGCTTGTCTGGCAGTAAATAACATTCTACACAGCTATGCTCCCAGTCAACCATTACAATCCAGTGACCAAAACTCTGGTATGTCCACAAAATCTACCAAATCTGCTGGGCACTGTCTATACTCGTACCATGTTGCTAAGGCCTGGAGTTCCTTACCTGTATCTACCAGGTTAATACCCTCTCTTCTGAAAGACTTCCTAGCCAAATGTTGGCTTTGTTCTTGCTCAACACCCAGATAAACTATATTCCAGAATGTGAACAATAACCTATTCATACCCTATACCTCCTTACTTTCCCTTCTCACTCACTTTCTTACTTCTATTAATTTTTCTCCCCTGACTTTCTCTCTAAATATACCATAAGCCTGCTTTTCTGTCGCTTCATATTGCAGTTCCTGTTTGTATTATACTAACTTAACCTTTAATTTCTCTGCAAACTTGCTAAAATTTCTCTAAATATTAAATCATCGTCATATAACTTGTATTCATTCTTAACTAAAGTTTTCATATTATGTCTAAATTGGTATAATTATTTACACTGTATATTTCTTTTGTATTGTTTTTAAAACAGTAAAATGATTGTTCTTAAAATGTTTTTTAATACTTTGGAGCTTTTTTACCTGGGCATCCGCTGAAAATGGGCTCCTACGCAGTCAGACTTTCCTGGTAATCAAATGTCAATAAATATATAATAAATTTTGTGGCAGTTCCACATTCTGTAGAAGCAATGCTGTTGATAGCTTATGCACAGTGTTTGTCAGTCTCCAGACAAAATACAAATATGAATTGCCTTTACTTAACAATCCTTCTTTGCAGGTTATTACATGTCCCACTCTTAACCCTACTTCTTTAATCCCTACAGAAGACAAAGGCGAACCCTTTGATTGTGTGTTTGTGATTAACCATGTGCTTCCTAAAGGATGCCCAGCTACCAAATCATGAATTGTTTGTATTAGTTGATGAGTCCTGTGTTCGAAGAGAAGATGGCTCGTTAGTAGCAGCATTCGCTGTCTGTACAGCAAACCAAGTATTATTGACTGGACAACTGAATGGCAATATATCTGGTCAAATAGCTGAACTTGTAGGCATTACTGAAGCATGCAAATAAGCAAAAGACAGAGCAATAACAGTTCTTTCAGATTCACATTATGTCTATGGTTAGCTCATGATTTTGGGACTCTAGAGAGAAAGAGGATGTATGATATCAGCAGCAAGTCTTATTAAGCATTTTGTCTTTGCAATGAATTGTTAAATGCACTTCTGTTACACTGGGACATAGCCATGGGTAAGAGTGTTACTCATAACACTGATTATTCTTACATTTCAAAAGGAAAGGCATTTGCTGATATGGTTGTCAGTCAAGCTGCAGTATCTTATCCTGTTCAGGCTTCATTTTGCAGCAATTACAATAAACTAATACAGCTGTTTCTTTAAAGGAAGTGCTGTTTTTTCAGAATCAAGCTGATAACTTCAAAAAGGTAAGGTGAATATGTGACAACTACAACCACTCTCCAGACTCACCATCTGGACTGAAGTTTAATAATCTCATGTTCTTTTCTAGTTCAGTTACATTCTCACTTGGGGAAAATGCAATTTTTGACCTTTTGATATGTCCCTTACAGTCCCAAAGTCATTCAAGATTTTGTAAATATTGGTATAGTATGTATCGAGTATAATGTGCCTAACAGTGTTTCTGTTCCCAAACAGTCCTTGAAAAATCCATGGGGACCTTCTTGTTGTGTACAGTGGGATTCTACTGAGCTCCCACAACATCAAAAATTCAAATATGTTTTGGTAATGGCGGATTTTTTCAGGGCAGGTTGAAGCTTATTCTCATGCTAGAAATAATGTGACCACAGTTGCCAAAAACTTACAAAAAATAATACTCAGACTTGGTGTACCCTGCTGTATTCAGTCTGACAGACTAATTTTACCAAGTAGATCATAGAACAAGTATATAAAGTCAATATAGTGACCATGCAGTACCATTGTCTGCACAGAACCCAAACTTCAGGAACTGTTGAAAAAGTGAACCAGATATTAAAAATATAATTGCATAATTGTGTGAGGAGACTGGCATTAAATGGACAGAGGCGTTGCCCATTGTTTTGTTTAGTATTCGCAGTCCTATTAGCACCACTAGAAAATATTCTCACCATAAAATTCTTATGGGAAAACCCATGAGAATGCTAGTTGCACCACTAACCAGTAATTTGGAATTACAAGATGTTGATGAGTCTATTTTGTTTTATTGCAAGTCTCTCATTTCTATTCTGCAGTTTATTCATTTGCAGGTCATTGCAGCCCAACAGCAACTTGATCCTGCCTCCCAACACAATGGCATCCTTAGAGAATGGCTGTTCATTAGATCCTTCTCCAGACACCACACCCTTCAGCCAAGATGGCAAGGACCCATCCTGGTTCTCCTTACAACACCTACTGCTGTTTGAAGTGAACAATCAACTTCCTGGACTCATGTTGCACATCTTAAGAAGGCCCTTTCTAGTGATTTATACTAACGAGATGCCAACAGCATCATTCCACCCATTATCAATGATGAACCAATCTCATCCCATACCAGAACAAATAAACAGGTAGATCAAAGGCAGCTACAAGTGAGGCATAGCAATCCAGTGGCATCATCTACAACACATGATGTATGGGCATCAGTGAAGGAATTGGGAAATGAGTCAGGTGACCAAGCTCTGCTCATATGACTTATATCAACACAGAACTCAATGTGAAATTTGTTTGGGAAGCAACGATATAAGAACTTTTAAAAGAAAATGAATCATCCTTGTTTGCAAATTTTTGAGAATCCTCCCTGGTCTGCTTGATATTCCTATGGATTTATCGCAGGAACAGCCGTACTGGTATTCATCATTCTTCTACTGAATTTCCTTCTTTCATCAGAATCCATCAGAACTGTAAGTACTGAATGATTTTTTATCAGAAATAAACACTTGGTTAAAATTCAGCAGACATCATCAGACTTCTGCCACATTGTATACTTATGCCAAGATAATGAATGTCAATAACAGCTGTGTGTGTGCACATACACCAATGCACATGAGGGGAATATTCCATTGTTTCTGATATCAGTAACAGAGACAGTAGTAGGAAAAGCGGTTGGGACAATTTTGGTAACCAAAAACAAAAAAAGCAGCATAATGTTAGTCCCTTTAGACTGATTCCACTCCAGTTATCAATGACTGTAAAGGGACATACTTGCTACATTAAAAACAGTACACTTCCTGCTGCATGGAGTGACTGTAATATTACCTGGTGGGTATATAATAGGGCTAAAGGGCAGGATGTGGCCACGTTGTGCGAGTTTTATTGTATCTGTGGAAACCAAGCTTACTCCTGGCTAACAGCAGACTGGTTAGGATGTTGTTATATTTGTCGAGTTTTTCTAGCTGTGTGACATACCAAGATTTTACGCAGTAGGAAAATTCACAATGCTCCTAAACAGGGAGGCAAAGAACATTAAGAATTTGGTTGGGAAAATAGATTCCTCTTGGATTTATCATTATAGTTTAGAATGGACTGCATTCAAAGGAATTTCACATATGGACATTCATCTCTGGAGCAGGTATTCTTCCTGCCTATGAGGCAATAAAATCAATTTGGAAACTGAGAAAACTGTCATTGTTAGAGGTAAAGGGTATGAAACAGTAAACTAAATTACTATTGAAATTACTTCTATATGTACTGTATTCCTGCAGAATCAAATGGCGCTTGATTTCAACCTTGCTTCTACTGGAGGTGTGTGTGTGTGCGTGTGTGTGTGTGTGTGTGTGTGTGTGTGTGTGTGTGTGTGTGTGTCCATTCAGAGTGCTGCTCATTTATACAAGATAATGAACATGCCATTTGTAGTCATCTAGAAATTATACAAAATGTTGCTGAAATGTCTCATTACAGCCGAGTGACCCTACTGCTCCTCTAGGCGTCAAATATTGCCTGTTCATATTTGCATTAATAATTCCAAAACCATGTTACATACAAGGTATCGGAAACTTTTATCTTGAAGCATACATGATAGCAAACACAATTGTATTGATATATGACCTCTGTCAATGGGTATTTGTTAAAAATGTAAGGTGATAACTTCAGTTTTTAAATGTTGAAGCCACGCCCACTAGGAGTTAAAGGTACACACTCAAAAGAGCTCTACTGAAGGGTTAAGAATATCTATCAATGGTCAAGGTTGACAAGTTTATTTTCTGAATGGGAAAGAAGCCTTTTAAAATTCTTTATTATTTGATTGTTGCAATTATAATTATTCTTTTAAGCATTATTTCACTTATGTGCAAAATGTTGATCATGAAGCTTTGTCTATCTAGAAAAGGGATTGAATTATAAAATAAACATATTAGAGATAAAATGGAAAAGTGTCACTGATTACAGTTAAAGAAAATCATGTCACAAAGGAGGATAGTTAGGAAAGTGTATTAAAAAGTAACGGCCAAATGTGTAATATGATATCCAGAAATGAACTTGAAACTGAAAGACATTTAAACTATTGTTCTCTCCAACAAAGCAGTGATGTGTTTATTGCTCATAAAACTATTTTAGCTAAATGTTTGTATAAGTATTGTGCATATCAAGGCCAGAAGGAAACTGCATGTGAAAAAGTGTCTACCTACTTGAAAACCTGCTGTTACTGTCCACTCATTAAGAAATACTTGATTTTAGTGATGCTTCACAGCATCAAATGGGACATTGAAAAGTGTAAGAAAAAAAATATTCAGCATTTTGTAGAATATTTTTTCTTTAGAAGCGGAATCCATATTGTTTCAAGATGGATCTTGACAGGCTAGGCCTGTCTTGAGCTTTCTTACACTGTCTCGATATTTCCTAAGTGCCAATGTGGAAGATCGGAACTTGTGTCTAATAAGGAAAGGCACAGGTAAAGGATCTGTAGTTTCTTAGTAAACAAAACAGTACAGAGGTGCTTAGTTTTAATTGGTCAGTGAATATAGTCTGATAGATAACAGAATGTTTGTTTATAAGCTTTTAGAGTATAACATGATTGCAGTTTATTTGTTATGGGAGAAAAGATCTTAATTGCTTAGTCTCCCACTCACATGCATTCTTTTACAATAAAGGAGATCATTCTACTCTGCTGAACTGTGTTGTATGAAGTTATTTTTTACCTTGACACAACTGTACCACGATTCCACACAGAAAAATGCTGGCATGTGCAGTAAGCTAGTTTTCAATCAGCTATACTGGCTTTTTTCTCAACTCATCAAGTTGGTATGTATTCCTTTTTGCACTGGACAGATAACCACCTGATGTTTGACTAGATGCAAGTAGACAACAAACAAACAGTTTCATTTTCAGCATGATTTTTTTTTTAAATTCACATTCACATGACACTCTGGAGTTTGTTGTATGAAATACAAACAATGCTGTGGGTGGCAGTGGAATGAAATGACACTGAAAGACAGTAGACGCACAGACATGGCACAGGCATACACTCTCATGTGCATGCACGCACGCACACACACACACACACACACACACACACACACACACACACACACACACACACATGTATAAGTACATGAAAACACATGTACACACATTCATGTTTACACAAATGTGATCATGCACAAACATATAACCAAGGTTCCTTCTGTACAGAGTCTGCACATCTTCCCTGCCTCCATGTAGATTTTAACCAGGTTCTCCACCTTCCTTACAGATCCACATACATGTTGATCATTAAATATGCAATCATACTAAAACTGCCTGAAGGTGTTTATGTGGGTGTGTGTTTTGGTAATTATATCCTATTTTGGATTATTGCTTGTCAGGCTAGGCTCTGGAGCTACCCCAATCCTGAATAGAATAAATCAAGGTATTAGAACAAGGATAACTGAATATATAGGTGTGTGTGTGTGTGTGTGTGTGTGTGTGTGTGTGTGTGTGTGTGTGTGTGTGTATATATATATATATATATACATATATATATATATATATATTTATTTATATATATATATATATATATATATATATATATATATATATATATATATATATATAGGTGTATATATGGGTTTACTTTTCTTGATCAAAATTTCAAAATCTTGAACAAGAAAAGTAGAAACCCACTTAAGCGAAAGTGCACTACATTGAAAGTGCACTTTCGCAAAAGCCGATTCACCGAATTGGAAAAAAAAATAAAACAAATAACTTTAAACACTATTTTGCAGGGGGGCAAGCCCCCTGCACCTGACTTGCTTAAATATATTAACTCTGAGATTGCACTACAGTGTGGAAAAGGATATATCTCCTTATCCCCACTGCAATGTGCTTCGCTGAATCAGCTTTTGCGAAACTGCACTTTCGATGTAGTGGGCTTTTGCTTAAGTGGGTTTCTACTTTTCTTGTTCGAGACTTTGAAATTTCAATCAAGAAAAGTAGACTCACACACACACACACACACACACACACACACACACACATATATATATATATATATATATATATATATATATATATATATATATATATAGGTCTACTTCGACCCATCAAAATTACAGTTAATCGAATTTCACTTCCCCGTTTCCAGTTGTTCAAAACTGCAGTAATCCAAAAGCATGGACTGACAAAATCCTTTCCCTTGGAAAGGAACCACTTTGGCCACTATGCGGAAAAACATAAATGGACCAAAACTAAATCCACCAAAGTGGGAGGCTTCGCCCCCAAACCCCCTACTTACATATTCCAACTCTGAGATCGTGCTACATTGATGAAAGGGGAAAGTTCATCATGGTGGCCAAGTGGTTCCTTTCCAAGGTAAAGTATTTTGGCAGTCCGTGCTTTTGGATTACTGTAGTTTCGAACAACTGGGAACAGGTAATTGAAATTCGATTAACTGTAATTTTGATGGGTCGAAGTATACCCATATATATATAAAAAAGAAGTTATGTACTTACCATAACATTCCATGTGAGTTGTTCATCTCGCCTTCATTCTTTACTGATGGGGTCGGAGTCGATCCCTCGGCTCCGATATGCCCAACTGCAAAGCTCAAGGTTTTCAAATAGCTCGAGGCCAAGTCCCTATCCCATGATGCACCTGGAATTACCTCAGATCTTGTTTGCTGCATATAATAATACCATGTCATTCTTTCACCCCCAAGAGAAAGGTATAGAAGGACTGAGTAACCAGGATGGATCCAGCATCTCAGTCATCTAACAGCCCAGAAGGGGCTAGGAGGGAGGGACATAAGAATGAAGGTGAAATGAACAATTCACATGGAACATTATGGTAAGTACATAACTTCTTTATGTGAAGTTGTTCAATCTCCTCATTCATCCTTTACTGATGGGTAGCGTCCCAAGCACCATCAACCTCTGGTGGCTCACGGGAGTATATTTCTCAGGACTGTGGATCCAAAGGAGGCCTTGTCAACTTTGTAATGAGTGATAAAGGTATAAGGTTTTGACCAAGTGGCTGCTGCACAGATGTTATCAATGGGAAGTCTGGCAGAAAAAGGAAATGATGTAGAAACTGCCCTGGTTGAGTGAGCTTTAATCTTATGTTGCAAAGGCATATTGGCAGCTGAATAGGTAAATGTGATATAATCAGATAACCATTTAATCAGAGTTGTTTTAGCCACTGGTCTACCCTTCCTAAATAAAATCTGGTCTGATTTTCTGAAATCTTTTATTCTATCCAAATAAAATCTGAGTTGTCTGTGAACAAAAAAAAACACAATATCTCCACTCCTTCACAATCCAAGTGTATAAGAATATACAAATGAAGAACACCAACTCTGCGTTTGAAATATTTTAATTCTAATTCTAATTAATTGTCTGTGAACATCAAGTTTGTGCAGCATGTATTCTAAATTGTTCGATTGGTTGGGGAAGAAGACTGACAAATCAATAATTTGGTTGAGATTGGTTTCAGTGCAAACTTTGGGCAAAAAATTAAGGGTTTGTTGTAACTGGGACTCTGTCAGCATGAAATATCAAATAGCGAGGCTTGATGGATAAAGCCTGAAGCTCTGACACTTTGCAGGCATTAGTAATAGCTACCAGAAAGATGGTCTTCCATGACAAAAATTTGAGGTCACAAGAGGAAGCTGGTTCAAATGGCAGAAGAATTATCCAGGAAAGCATAAATTTAGATTCCATGGAGAATAAGGAGATTTCACAGGTGGTCTAATATGAAAAGTCCCCTTGAGAAAAGCATTGGATAACTTGTGAGACATGATATTCAACCCTTCAAATCCAAGATGAAAGTTAGAAACAGCAGCCAATTGAACACGAACTGCTGCTGCTGCAGTTCCTTTGGTAAAAATCACAGTCAAGAACTTTAAAATGGAGGCCATAGGGGCTTAGTAAGGATCAATATTATTTTTAGAGGCCCATATAGAAAATTTTTTCCATTTGCTAAGATATAGCTTCCTAGTAGAAGATTTATGAAAAGATAAAAGGTTCTGTTTTTTTCTCATTGGAGAGGTTATGAAACCTGGCTATGATGGAAATTGGAGCAGCCAAGCTGTCAGCTTCAGGGACTGCAGTGAGGGTGAAGATCCCCCGAGTGCGTCAGCAGGTCTGGAACTGGGTTCAGAATCCAAAGGTCCTCCAAAAGATGAAGTCGAAGGAAGGGTAACCAAATTTGACGAGGCCAATAAGGGGCTATTAGAATGATGGTCCTTCCCAGGGTTTTTGCTTTCTGTAGAACCTTGGGTATCAATGGGATTGGTAGAAATGCATAGAGGACACGTGGAGGCCAATCATGTATGAGTGCGTTCCTTGGGGCTTCTCCCATAGGGGGAATCAGGGCAAAGTAGCTTCTGGATTTCATGTTCATTTGACTGGCAAAAAGGTTGCAGGGCTGACCCCACCTGTAGAATATCTTGTCCGCTATTTCGTTCTTGAGGGACCACTCATGGGGCAACAAGATAGCCCTGCTCAGCTTGTTTGCCATCATGCTGTATTTCCCCGGGATGTGCATTGCCAACAGAAAGCACTGTGTGGAAACAGCCCACTGCCAAACTCTTAGAGCCTCGTGACAAAGGAGGTAAGACCTGGTTCCTCCTTGATGTTCAAATATCAGGCCACCGACATGTTGTCTGTCTGAATCGCAATCGTACCCAGAGAAAGAGGGTCCTGAAAGTACTGCAATGCCAGAAGTACTGCTCTCATCTCCAGGAAATTGAAATGCAGATGTGACTCTTGATCTGTCCATGTACCTTGGGCTGTCATTCCCTGAAAATGTCCCACCCTCACCCTATCAGGGAAGCATCTGTGGTCACTATGTCCGCTGGAGGGGGTAGCACAAATGGGTGTCCTATCGTGACATGAAGTGAGGTCAACCACTAATGAAGGTCTTTTTTGCAGGAATTTGTGATCATTATAGTGTGAGACATGGGAAGCTCTTGGTAAGACCATAGAGTGAACAACAGCCATTGTAGTATCCGCATGTGCATACAAGCTAGTGGTATGGCTAGAATTGCTGCCGCCATCATGCCTAATAATTTCAGAACTTCTGATGCTGGTGCTCTGTCTTTTGATATCAGAACACTGACATGCTGATGAAGAAGAAAGACTCTTTCTATTGGAAGCCTTAGTGTGGTGGTGGTGTCCAACTCTGCCCCGATAAAAATGATATGCTGCGATGGCAACAAGACAGATTTTTCAGAGTTGATTGTAATGGCCAGATGATTGCAGAGTGACAGAGTAGACTCCCTGGCCTGAATGAGTTGATGCGTGGTGGTGGCGGTAAGGAGCCAATCATTTAGGTATGGAAACACCTAGAATCCTAGACGCCTCAGGTGAGCTGTGACCACTGCCATGCATTTGGTGAACACCCTGGGGGCTGTAATGAGACCAAAGGGCAGGGCTCAAAACTGGTAATGACTGGCTCTCAGACGGAAGTGCAGATGATCCCTGGATGGTCTGGCCATTTTTATGGGGTAGTACTCACCCTTGAGATCTATCGAGCACATCCAAATGTCTTTCCCTAAGAAGGGAAGTATAGACTGAAGCATGACCATCCAGAACCTCTCTTTCTTTACGTATTGGTTCAGTCTTCTGAGGTCCAATATGGGTCTCCAGTCCCCCGTCTTCTTTGGAACCAAAAAGAATCTTGGGTAAGTTCCAGATCCTGTCTGCTCTGCTGGGACTGGTTGGATGACTCTTTTTCTTAGCAACATTTGGACCTCTGTTGTTGCCTGTTCCCTGTAACTGGGTGGAATGTCCGGGATTTTTCTTATGAGTGGAGGGGGTGTGATGAATGGGATGAAGTATCCTCTGTAAATGATACTTTGTACCCAGCTGTCTTTTGTTATTTTGAGCCAGGCATCTGCATCTGGATGCAAAGATAAGTGACCCCCGACTGCCTCCAGAGTAGGACAGTTGGGCCTCCTCTCAGGAGCACTGGTAGGGCTTCCCAGAGAAGTGATATCTGTTGCCCTGGTGTTGCGGACCCCCTCTGCCATGAGGACGGCATCTTCCATTATTGCCCCCTCCAATGCCTCTGGAGGGGGGTTCACCACGTGTGTCCTGAAGGGCTCCTTGGGATTTTTGGAACCACATTTTTCCTCCCCTTTGACCTTTAGGGTAGGGTCGGGTAGGGGTGGAAAATGGACCCCGACGGCAGAGTCTTTCCATCCTGTTCACACCTGGTTAAGGTTTCCTTCACTTTAGACCCAAAAAGGGATGAGCCATCAAAGGGAGTGTTCAGGAAGGATGACTTAAAGGGCTCCATGAAAGAACACAAGCGTATCCAGGAGTGTCTCTTAAGAGCAACTCCTGTACCCAATGCCCTACTCGTTCCATTAGCTGCATAAGAGATGAGGTGCATGATGAGTTGACTATGGAACTGAGGCTAGCAAGCTGTGTGGAAACTCTGTTGGAAGCTCCTGCAGCTACTGTACCCTGAAGGGTATCTCCTAGCTCCTTAAGGAGATCTCTTTGTAACCTGGTAAAATGGGTTAAATAGTTGAGCGAACGAAGAGCAAAGGTCGCTGAACTAAATATGCACTTCCCATATCTATCCATAATCCTGAAATCTCTGTTAGGAGGATGGATAGATGAGGAAGTCTCAGACATTTCCTTTTTGGTGGCTGCCACCACCACCATGGCATCAACTGGAACACCTTTTGTTAAAAAAGATTTGTCAAGGGGGGCAGAGATGAATTTATTAGGCCTCCTAGAGACAGGCTCCATAGTATCTGGAGACTCCCACGCCCTTCGTGAGACCAGCTGCATCAGCTCATCGAAGGGCAGAGACACCCAAGAGGTGGGGTGATGAGACCTGAAAGCTTTCAGGAGAAATGACTCATCCTCAGTATGGTTTTTGGACTGCCAGTCACTCCTCTGTCTAATGATTTCCAGTATCTCAGTGAATGAGATATCCTCAGAGGGGGGCTGTGGGGACCCTTCTGACTCATCTAAGTCAGTATCTGATGTTCAAGACTCCTGTGGGGAGTCTAGATGTTTCCTCTTACACAATCTCTTCATTGGAACTTCATCAGTGGGAACTTCTGGTGAGGTCTCGGAAGAGCAGGGGCCACCCAATGGGGCTTCCTGAGGCTCTGGGTCTTTATACTTGGTCAGGATGTGCAAGGAAGAAGCAGACACAGGCACTTTAGGGGAGGAGGAAGGCAGACCTGAGGTCGAGGATGTCTTAGGAGACATGACTCTCCTCATGGCATCGAAAGCACCTCTGCTCCAATGCGAGGGAACCGATGGATCCGAAGAAACCATCAACACCTCCAGCACTGGGACAGTGGGCTCTGAGTCCGAGGTAGGAGCCGAGCTCATCCGAGCCGAAGCCTCGAGAAGCAGAGTCAGAACAGACAAGTCAGTCCGACTATCCTCCCCGGACCCAACCAGAAAGTGTCGGCTCCTACAGTCCTTGATCTGCACTGAGGACATCAGAGTGCACGGAACCAAAGACACTGAAGCAGGCATCGGCTCTAAGGGTTCCACTAACATCAGGTCTGACTCCTCCGGCTCCAAAGGACAAGCATGGCTCAGAGGAGGAATAGTTTGAGCTGGTGCAAGGGTCTTCAGCTCCGAAGCTATTTGGGTCAAAGCTGATAACATTTTTGCCAAGGCCGGTGCCAGTAACAGCTTCTGCACCACATGATCCACATCCAGATCTGACAGGCTGATAGAGGACCGAGAGGAGTGCACCGAAGGTGGTACCAACTGAAGCAATGGACTCTTAGGAGCTTCGGACACCAGTTTCAAAACTGGGGACCGGCTCAGAAAAGTAAGGACTGTCGGTTCTGATGGCAGTGGAGCCTAAGTCCAAGATTTCTTTGATTTCCTAGAGTCTGAAAGTCTTAGAAGACTTTGAGGACTTGCTGGACCCATTTGGGCACTCAGAGCTTCCTGAAATGACAGTTTCAACAACCCTCTGTCAATCAATTTTCTCTTCCTTTCCTGTAAGATCCTTGAGGAGAAGGAATGGCATATAGCACAGCTGTCTTGTAAATGTAGAGCTCCTAGACAGTATACACAATTAACGTGGCTGTCTGTTACAGACATCTTTTGGCCATTCTTTGGGCACTTTTTAAACCAAGACTTGGGGTGCTTGTCTTGGTCAGCCATTGGAAACCTTGAGAAATTACTGTTGCACAAATACAATTTTAGCAGTAATTAGCTACAAGAAGCCTTAGAAAAATCAGGCTAAGTCACACTCACACAGCAGAAATGCAAAGAAGGTCAATATATATATATACATATATATATATATATATATATATATATACATATATATATATATGAGTCTACTGCTCTACATCGAAAATACACTTCTTCGAAATAGAGCAGTGGACCCTACACTTCAGCGAAAGTCCACTTAAATGAAAGTGCACTTTTGCTGAAGTCTAGTTCCCTGGCTACCCCAAAAAAAAAAAAAAAAACACTAAAACATGTTTTTGCTGGGGGTCTGTGCCCCCCACACCCCACCTACTTAAAAATACCAACTCCGAGATCGCATTACAGTGGGGAAAAGGAAATATTCCCATTCCGCACTGTAGTGTGACTGCCAAAGTCAATATCTGAAGTTTCACTACTTCGAACAAGTGGACTCGGTGAGGTGGGTTTCGAAGTAGTGAAACTTCGAACATATTGATGGATCCCATATATATATATATATATATATATATATATATATATATATATATATATATACGTGTGTGTGTGTGTGTGTGTGTGTGTGTGTGTGTGTGTGTGTGTGTGTGTATGTGTGTGTATGTGTGAGATAGGAAAAGCCTTTACTGTCACCACAATTGCCTAACACACAATATAAGCAGGCTATGCAAAAAAAGGGAAGATAGCTGCTAAGATAACACACTGTCTAAAAATCCATTGAAGAATCCAAATCAGACAAATTACTGTTAATACAAAAACTATAACAGTAATTATAAATGTAAGCCTTTCCTAAAACTACTGAAGGCTAAACACACTACAGAGACAAAACACTACACACTAATTATTTTATCAAAAAATGTGACAAAGGTCACTGACTAAGCACATTTTATTAACTAGCAAAAAAGTTTTAAACTAGGCCTAAAACAAAAGGCCACTAAAAGACTTTATAAAACACTAAGGGAAGGGACTAAAATGCAGTAACACACATTATAAAGCTATAAGAGCTGTGTAAAACTATCTAAGTATTCAAACTATCTAAATATCCAAATAAAGAAGTAGAAAAAACAGTTTACTGGCCCGAGCTAATGCAGAACCTCTGATCTATTGCAGCTAGGGTTGCCAGGTGTCCGGTTTTTGACTGGACTGTCTGGTTATCTGACAAATTGTCCGGTTAGAAATTTCAATCAAAACCGGACTTTTGGTTTTAAATTTTGTGGCGCTGACGTCATCACATGCGTGGCTATCAGCCTGTCGGAAGTGAGCTCAATGAGCTCACTTCCGGTAGTGCGAGCGGGAAGCAGAAGCCCAGCATGTAGTGCGAGCGGGAACTTAATCAGAAGCCTACCATTAACCAACTTTGGATTATTATGGATATTATTTCACTTTGGGGAATTCATCAGCTTGACTTACGGGAAGGCAGCAATTTCAGAAGCCAGCACAAAGGTAGTGTGTGTGTGATAAGATGGGTCATATCTCAGTCTCAGATAGTGTATTTTGAAGTTTAACAGCCTGTAAGTTCTGCTATAGTTTTGGCCCATTAGGAATTGTAAAGGAGGTAGATAACTTCCTGTGCAAGACCGTTCATTTTTCAGACTTTTAAAAGTAAAAGTTTTAGCTGTTCTTCTGCCTGTAATGTGAATACTATGAAAACAGAACCAGAATGGTGTATTTGTATGTGCACGTGCTTGTGTGTGTGTGCAATGATGGAGTGAATGTCACAGCTGAGATTTCTGGATGAAATTATTGTATATAAGTGTGAAGCCATTTATAATTTAGCTTAGGTTTTACTGTAATTTTTGTCAGCAAGGACTTTGATTTGATGTAGCCTGTAGTTGAAGAGGTCAGAAAAAATAGAACAGCATAGGTAAGGTGATAAAGTTTTGAGGCCTGCAGTGAGTTATGGTGTGGTAAATGTGGGTTAATAGCGGTAATACTGAGTCAAGCACATAATGTCTTAAGTGTTGTCACAAGGAGTTGATGGCTGACCATGTTAGAAGCATCAGCCAGATCAACAGTTAGTTACTATTCTTGTCTGGTGTCATTTGTCAGTGTTTGGAGTTCATCATTTGTTAATGGCCATACAGATGTCATTGTATTTCTGCCTACATGAGACATATGCTGGTGCCTGGATAGTGTTTTGTATTTTTGGAGATATTCACATGTCTGAAAGTAGACAAATTTTTTCAAAATATTGACATGAATTGGAAGCAGGTCTGTAGTCTGTGTTGTCTGCTGTTGTGCTTGGGTAGATCCTTTTTTGGGAAGGGATGGATTATTTTTATTTTATTTTAATTTGTATTTTACATTTGTTTACCGGGAAAGTCTGACTGACCCAAAAATATCTCATTTTCAGTGGCGGCCCTGGGAGAAAAGCTCTGTTAACAAAAATAATTTTTTATCAAGAGTAATACATTATATACACTAAGTAACATTAGGGTTCTCAATTCTGCCTTGCATGTCGCCAACCCCTAACTAATATAATCTTTTTTTGGGTTTTTTCATCTTTTATGGGGAAGGGGCTCCATGTTAGGCATGCCATAATCATGATGCTTCAAACAGTGTGACTAGTAAATATGTTACTTGCACAGTATCTCGTTGTTCACGTTGCTTTGTTTAGCAAATGTGTATCAGTGGTTTGTGCTATAAAATTTGAATTAAATGTTTTAAATTAATTCCAAATATCTGTAATCACTGTAGAAATAAAGCAGAAGACAGTATGCACACTGAGAGTTTTGAACAGTGTTTATGGTAACTGGGGAGAAATCTGCTGAAAGCAGGCATCTGGAACAAAAGAAGAGGGTGTTCCTATCAGCTGATGTCACAAAATGGGCAGAGCATGTATGGGAGGGGGTGGGAATGGGTGGAGTTATGGGTGATGCGAGGGGCATGGCCTTAGTCCAGTTTTAGCCACAAAGAAAGCTGGCAACCCTAATTGCAGCAGCAAATTAGATCTGGGGTAATTCCAGGTACATCATTGGATTGGGACTTGGCCTTGAAGACCTTGCAATTGGCCGTATCGGAGCCAAGGGATCGGCTCCAAAGCCATCAGTAAAGAATGAATGGCAAGAGTGAGCAACTTCACATCATGGGTTCACTTTTAAATTTTGAAATCCCAAAACCTCGAACCTCTAAATCCCAACGTGCAGAAGTTCGAAGTTTTGGAATCGCCGTATAGTGTGGAACAGGAACTTTACTGTTCCCTGCACTATAGAACGATCTTGAAGATGATATATTTAAGTTGTGTGGGGTGGGGATGGAGCTTGCCCCCCTGCAAAAACACAATATATGAGGTTTTCTTCTTTTATGTGTTTTTTATTTTTTATTACAAGGTTCCAAGACCTCAAACTTCTGAACGTTGGGATTTATAGGTTTGAGGTTTTGGGATTTCAAAATTTAAAAGTGAACCCATATTGATATATACATATATATATACATATATATATATATATATATATATATATATATATATATAAAAGCAATCTATACATTAAAACCTAATGAGTAAAAAAATGATGCATCTCCTGTACAGGTGAAATGTTTGAGATCTTAGACAACTTTGTTAATGGTACACTTCATCTGATGCATGCCATTCAGTATTCCAAGAAATGTAATACTATTAAGCAACTTAAGCAAAGAAAAAAATTAATGAACAGATAAATCAAAAGAAAACCCAAATACAGAAGCTCAAGACTGTACCATCCAGTCAAATGATCCACAACAGTCACATATTATGAGGTATGTCAGTCCTTTAACTCCTTAAATCTAACTATACCATGGAAAAAGTGCAACACTCAACACTTCTCAGTGATATTTTGAAGTACAATTTCATAATAATGAATAATGTCCAGTTATCTAGAATAGTCTGTAGGCATTACTGCAAGTGATTCCATCATGCTTAGCTCTTCCAGTCTCTAGTTTGGTTGTGTGTCACATACTGTGCCTTCTTGTCATATATTCCAATAGACATTCTGGTGAAGAAAGTTTGAGTTTTGTAATTCAAAATGGGTACCAAATGTTTAATTGAACTGTGACTTTCACTGAAAGAGTTATAAAACCACACAGATTAGCGCTTTCGTCTTGGAGCAAGACTTCTTCAGATAATACAAATGAAATAATAATGATAATGATAATACACATTACTTATAAAACCCTTTCAATTAAACACAGTTAAAACTTAAAGACACATAATCCAAATGCAAGAGTTTAAAACATAAATACATAACATAAATATATATGTAATTCTAACATTTAACCATACAGGTGATAACAATACAAAAGATGCCCTAACTAGGCAACATAAAAAATGTAAAAAAATCAAATTCTAACTGCCTTAGCTGCTAATACTGTCTTAATAGTTATATATTCATTAAGGCCAGGAGAAATGTTCGACCTCAGCCTAAGCTGCCATTTCAACTCTCTATTCAACAATACATTTTTAATGTCACCTCCCCTAGAATTACTTTTTACCACATCAGTGATACCAAATTTAAAACCAATGAAAGAAGAACATACTACTGAATGTTTAAACAAAGCACTTGTTTCTTTTCCAATCCGTATATCATGTAGGTGCTCATACATTCTATCCTTAAATGCTCTCTCTGTCTTTCCTATATAGAATGCAGAGCACCTTACACAAATAGCCAGATATACTATCATCTTAGTATTGCAATTACCTTTACAAAATCTGACAATACTATTCAAGCCATTGTTTAAACGTATACAGTCATCCTTTATAATATAAGAGCATTGACTACAATTGCCACATTGACTTTTTTACTATTCTGTCATACTTATCTGCTTGTTCAAACAGTCTTTTAAAATTTTTCCCTGTTTTGAAAGTAAATATAGGTCTTGAACCTACTACTTCATATACCTCCTTGCTAGTTTTAAGCACACTCCAATTGGCTCTAACAATGTGAGTGAATATATCAGAAAATGTATTAAATTCTGTGACACATGCCCCATGAAAATTTTTAACATCTTTTCTTTTCAGAACAGTGGTCAAAGGTTGACCTAACAGAGCCTTATATTTCATACCCCATCCACTATAAATTTCATCTAACACATCCTGTATAAGATCTACAGGATACCCCCTTTCTACAAATTTCTTACAAAGAAAATTAAGTTCCCTAACTAATTCATCTTGATCAGAAGTCATGCTTGCGACCCTCACAGCCTGACCTTTAATAAGACTTCTTTTCTGAAACTGGGGGTGATGACTAGTGTAGTGCAGGTAACTGTTACACCATGTACTTTTATGATAAATCCTAGATTTAAATCCATTACTGGTTTGGAAAATGGTTGTGTCAAGGTAATTAATACTAACGTCATTCCAGGTATGTGTAAAGGTGAGGAAAGAAGTACATGTATTTAAATAATGTATAAACAATTCCAAAAAAAGAAGAAGAAACCAACCGTGTTCGCTTAGTTTCTATTTACAGTGTGCTTTGAGGTTCAAATATAAAAACAATGTTGGTGAGGCAAAGAACATTTCACAAAGATAGACGTATTATTAAGGTGAAAGTTGTGATTTGGATTGAAAAGTAAAGAAATGGAAGTAGGGAAGTAGTGGGGGTAGGCAGAGAAGTGCTAAGAAGGTCAGCCTGGATTAGAGCAGGACCAAATCCAGAATTTCTTTTAAAAAGTGTTTGAAGGATGGAAGGTTACTGTTTGCTCTAATGAACAGTGATAGGGAGTTCCAACTTTTAGTTACTGAATGGTAGCAGCGACATTGGCCAGAAGATTTATTGGGTTTATGTAATCAGAGGAATTATTTATCTTCTGATTGGAGAGGTCTTTTAGGTCTGTTCATGACTTTGGGCAGTTATAAGTTGTAGGTTGGAGAGTTGTAGGGAAGTTCGAGCCGGTTAAGTGACTGTAAAGTTTTAAGTGATCTGGGTAGTATGTTGCAGTCTTTGTGAACTTAGCAATTTTGTTATAGCAGGTTTCAAGTTTTGTTTTTTGGTTAGTAAGAATTGGTAGCCTTTATAGTAATGAGGGCATAAGGTAAGTCTTGGAAAGAGTAATTTTGGTAGATGTGTTTTTTTGTATTACTTTGGACTTTTACGTCAAACATAAGATTCTCAACTACTGTAACTCCTACTAGTTTGGTATGGGCAACTACTACTATTTCAGTGTTGTTTTAAGCAGTGAATCTTGAACTTAAATTTGTCTAGACAATGAGATATAGGAGTAATGAGGATGAGCTTGGTTTTCTTTGGATTTAGTAAGAGTTTGGCATTAGTAAGACAGATCTCAATAGAAGTGAAGGTTTTTTGTGCTATTTGCTTTAGGTATGACAGACTGGATGGATCCTATAGGAATATGTGTAATAGTGGGTAGGTGTGGGGAACGGGATCCTTGACATTTTACTGGTTGCTGTCTGTTAGACACGTAGCTGTTGAATTGTTAGAGAGTGGGAGGCAACAGTCCAATGACAGAAAGTTGATGTAGAAATGTAACATTACAGACTATGTCAAAAGCCTTTGACAGGTCAAGGAATCCTGAAAATACAAATTTGCCAGAATCTCCAGCTCTGTTTATATTGTCATCAAGGACAATAAGGCATTGTTGTATTGTGGGTTGGCTGAAAGACATGTTATGTGATGGTTAATAGCTGATTTTACATTTTCCTATGAGTTTTGAGAAGTGGGCAAGATGATTATGGGACAAAAGTTTGAAATATGCAGTGGGATAATATAAGACTTTTTCCATATGTGAGGGATGTAGGACTCAGTAATAGATCTCTTTATAAGGATGCTAATTGGATAACCTACGGCCTCTGCAGTTAGTTTTAGGTATTCTGGTGGGAGGTTATCAGGAGAGGTACAACAGGGTTTGAGTTTAAGTTTTTTTATAAGGCTAGTGGGAACAGGTTGAACTGTTAAAATAAGGGGAATTATTGTGATTAGTAAAGCCAAGTCTGGTATGAAATAAGTAGGAATAGAATAATTAATTTAATTTTGAGAACAGAGTGTGTTAGGAGTAGTTTGGGGAATTTTAGGAAGAAGGGAATGTGTGTGAGGACTTTGTGCTTCAGTTGGCTATGCATTTAATGAAATAGATGTTGAACTTGCTAGCTGTTTGAAACGGGGACGTTTTTAGGGTAGGGACTGGGGTCTTTTTTTTTTGTTCTGGGTTAAGCAGAGAGGTTATAGAAGATCAGATTTTTGAGGGGTTATTTTTGTGGTCAGTTTGTAGGAGTATAATAATATTGTTTGTGCTTGCTTACTTATTATTTGAAATGATTTGGGAGTTGCCTGAAAAGTTGCATTTGTTGTTTGTTTTTTTTTTTTTTTACCATTCATACGTGGTTTGTCCCTGTCATTTATAGGGTGTCTGCATGACTTAGAGAGCCAAAGGGAATTATTTGATTTCATTCTGTTTGTACACATAGGGGCTAAGGTATTAAAGATGTTGTCAGGAAAATATGTATTAATGTGTGTATGCTTAATGCTAATTAGAAACCAAATAAGTTAACACGTTTTTCATTCTATTTTATATGCACTGTTTTATATATAGTTGAGTTTCATATGAGACTGAAAAGATGCTTTTTGAAACTGCAGTGTGCTTTCTGAAACTTGCAAGATGCCCTCTGACCTAGCAATTGCTAACACAGAAATATTCATGTTTATGCCTTTTGGAAATGTACTTGAGAAGCAGGTGGTTATCTGCTAGGTCAGGAGAGAATGAATGAACAATGCTATATCCTGTAAATGTAATGATCTTAAACAATCAGCTCTGTTCGAAGTATGAGAACATGTGCAGCTGCAGAAGTTTAGAGATAGTGTAGACAAGGGATTGTTAGAGAAATGAACTGCTTGCTTTGTGCTTGAATTAGCCATAGTACCTTGAATAGTAACATTGCATGTATCTAACGGGTGGTAGCCAAGGCCACATTGTTTTCCTTAGGAAGTTTCTCACAAAAATTGATAAATCAGCAGAATTTTATGAAAGCAATTATTAGTAAATGATGATGACAAAACTTGTGATTCACTACGTCAGCTTGGTAGGCAATGTCTTATTAGAAAGTGTATAAAAATGTAAGCCTTTCCTGTTTCTAGTTAGACAAACTCTGTATTAGCACGTTTTTGTCTCCTTGCTGCAAGATTAAAGTGCCTTAACCTGAACCTACCGTGTTTTGATCATTTTTAAAGTATATTTTTCCTTTGACAGTTTGGTCCTTCGGACCGGAAAGTACCTCTCACTCTAGGCCCAGGTCAGAATTGGGCCTGGTGGCACGTACCCATATGGAGAAGTGGCCACATCGGCCCTTCTGTTTTGAAAGACCTCCGACTGAATTGTCGTTCGAAAGAGGCCAGCCACTGTTTCTGATCTGGGATTGGAGGACGAGTCAATGTTCCAGTGGATCAACTCACGGAGGGTCAGGTAAGGAGGAATTTACCTTTTTTCTGTTTTAGATCAGGGACTTTTTACAGTATTATTTTGTCAAAAAAATTTGCATGTGCAGATCAGGGACAAAAAAATTGCTGTCTTGTCATAAATCAGGAAAACAGAATAGGTAGACAGTTATTTTAGATAAACTGTAAAAAGGTGTAAAATCGTGGTACCACATGATAAGAAGGGTTACGTAACAATTTTTAGCTTAGCTAAGGCAACATGGGAAATCAGTGCACGAAAAGTTCCCGAGACCCGCCCCTAACTGAAGACGCAAAATATATGCAATTACAGCGTGCCGATAATGTCAAGTATTATACAAAATGGGTTGATAAATACAAATTTGATGGTAATTTAGATAAATCTTCACTTATTAAACTTGTCAGACAACTTAAAACAGATGCGAAAGGTCAGCTAAAAAAGCAATGGCAATTAGGAGTCCCTCAGGCACACAGGTGGCTTAAGGAAGCAAATCGCAGGGAACAAAAGATTAAAAATTCAAAAGCAATGTTCTTAGATAAAGAAGATAATAACTTGGTAATAGCAACAGCCCCTCCTCCACCCCCTCCGCATCCTTTACTGAAATATAAAGCGAGTGGACAAGCTGATCCACCTCTGCTATACCCAGCTGTTCCTGCAAAATCAAAACCGTTTGTCAGGGATCCTATCGAGACCAGGTCTCGAACACGCAACTTGAGAGGGGATATTAAATTATATGAAATTATATGAAATAAATAGAAATTCACAAGCTATGAGTGAGGAAGAGATATGTCCACTCATAGAAGTACCAAATCCACAGGCAGGGCAGGCAGGACAGGATCCGACTCTTCTAGTATATAGACCGTGGACACCAGAAGACATCCAGAAAGCCACAGAGGGAATTCCCCATCCAAAAGTTAATTTTAGAAAATTCTTAGAAGACTTACTTGTAGGCCCAGATTGGCACATGATCAGTGGCAACTGGAATCCCCGTGATGCAGAGCTTAGACCACTCCCACATAGTAACGCAAAACTGGACAATAGAGTGAAAGGTCTGACAGACCAAATCTCTGAGAAATGTAAGCCTAGGGCTGATTAGACTTGCATTAATCAATGCATACAACAAGAAGGTGAAACTGTTGATAGATATTATGCCAGATTATTAGAATGTTTTAATAACCATTGTGGAATGCAGGCACCTGAAGATCAAACACATGATTCCCCATATGAGCAACAGCTAAAGAATGCATTCTTAAAAGGCAGTATAGCTCCCATTAGCAGCTTTATTACAAAGCACATGGTAGATCATCGTATAAGTAGATTACAATCATTACTTGAATATGCAAGACATGCCGAAAGGCATTTTAATAGCAAAAAGAAAAAGAAAGTATTTGCAGTAGAAGACGGGTCAGAAGTCTTTGTAGTACAAACTGGGAAGAAGGGTAAGAAATATACCCAGGGAAACAAACAATCTAATAAACGATCAGAAGACTTTGAAGAGAGAAAGAAAAGGGGTGAATGTTTCAAATGCGGGAAAAAGGGACATTTGGCAAGGGATTGCAGGCTAAATAAAAAGGTAACCACGGAAGATAAGGAGGGAGAGAAATGACTATATGATAGTCAAGAATCACTGGATAAGAATGAACAGAAAAAGACAAATGCAAATGTGGTAGCAAGGGTAGAGGATGTGACGGAAGGGATAGAGGATGTACATGAATTCATAGATGATAAAGAAAATAAAATTTTGGACTTAGCATTATTGAGCTTAGAGCTCTACTTAGCAGACACAAAACCGGAAGTTACGCTTCTGGTAGAGGGGAGGAAAGTCAAATTTCTGTGTGACTCAGGGGCTTCACAGACCCTGATACATCCTTCCAAACTACCAGAAAATTCAGAATCACTAGACTACATACTGGTGAAAGCAGCTAATGGACAGCTGTATCGGGAGCCACTCTCCCACAACATAGCAATAACTGACCCTGTTTCAGGAATGACCCATTAAAGCAAAATTGTTGTTTCTGCAAAATGCCCAGTAAATCTCTTGGGCAGAGACTTAATGCAGATATTTGGCATAGCCGTAGTTCCAACTATGCAGGGTATGGAAGCATAGCGACAAATGGATACTTTTGTAGTGCGACCGGAGAGTGAAACATTTTATTGGCACAGCCAGGACTTAGTTACGACTGGTCCAGGGGCAGTAACCGAAGAACTGATGAACGTAGCCATCAGTAAATCTCCCTCCCTTGACACTGATAAACAGCATTTGTTGCATTGCACTCTATATTACTGTAACAGACCGGGACCTGATAAAGAATATGAGCAAGAATTGTTTAAAAACCATGCTAATAGGTTAGTATTACGAAATTTGTACTGGGACACAGAAGGAAACAGTGTAGTAAGCTGTTCATTGCCCCAGGAATTCTTAGCACTTTACAAATCTAATCGATTACCACATGTAAGCTTAACTAAAGATAGAAATTTGAAGTGGACAGACCTAGGAGAAAAAGTCACAAGGTGGGAAAAACAGACAGAGTTAGAACTCTCTGAACAAGGGGTACAGAAGCAGAAATTGAACTGGATAACACAGACACACCCAGCTGTGCACTCACAGGCAAGTGAGGATAGCTGAGTAGCACTCTTACTAGAAGAAGAGGAAAAAGCCTTATGAGACATACCAGAGACTCTCTGGTCAACAGGGAAATCAGATGTAGGACTTATTCGTACAGCAGGACCAGTTACTATTACGCCAAAATCAGCATTTAGACCTCAAAAAAGACAGTATCCCTTAAGAAAGGATGCAGAAATAGGAAAAACCTATAATACCAGCCTTACTTAAGGAAGGAGTCTTAATAGAATCTCCTGATTCACCATGTAATACACCCTTATTTCCTGTTAGGAAAGCAAACGGGGAATGGCGTATGGTCCAAGATTTACAAGCTGTGAATGACGCAGTTATACCCAGGGCACCAACGGTGCCAGATCCACACACTTTACTGAATGATTTGAAACCTCAACAGAAGTATTTTTCTGTGGTAGATATTAGCAATGCATTTTTCTCGATACTGATACACCCAGACAGCCAACATTGGTTTGCATTTACATTTCAGGGGAAACGGTATACATATACGAGACTACCACAGGGATATTGTGAAAGTCTAACGATATTCGCACAAGAAATGGCAAGTAACCTGGCGGGATTTATCCCACTGAAAGGTAGTCAGATTTTACTTTATGTAGACGACATTCTGCTGGCAGCCCCCACCCAGCAAGAATGCAGAGAGCATACCATAGCATTATTACAATTTTAGCTACTCAAGGACACAAGGTAAACAAAAACAAACTGCAACTTTAGAAAAAAACAGGTTAAATACCTGGGATATGTAATATCCAAAGAAGGCAGAATATTAGATGAAGACAGAAAAACAGCAATATTGCAAGCACCTAGACCAACTACCAAGAAGGAAATGTTGTCCTTCCTGGAAACTACTAACTTTTGTCGGAGTTGAATACCAAACTATGCTTTGGAGTCTGCTCCGCTGACTAACTTGATATTCAAAAAGCGGATGGCAGCACAGGACTCATTACAGTGGACACCAGAAGCAGAATTAGCTTTCTGCAAACTGAAACAATTGATAGCTTCTTCCTTAGTTTTAGGATAACCAAACTATCATAAGCGATTTTTCCAAACTGTAGACTGTAAGCAAGGTTATATGACATCAGTGTTAACACAACAACATGGGGACAAACAATGCCCCATAGCTTACTATTCATCACAGTTAGACCCAGTGGCGTGATCCTTGCCGCACTGTGTACAAGCGGTAGTCGCAGCTGCAATGGCAGTGCAGGCTTTAGCCTCAGTAGTATTGTTTCACCCTCTCACATTGAGAGTGCCTCATGCAGTCGCGATTATTTTACTGCAAGAAAAAGTAGCATATCTTTCTCCTGCTAGACATCTTTCCTGTATGACTATACTGTTTAGCCAACCTCATATGACAATTGAATGATGCACAACTTTGAATCCGTCAACCTTGCTCCGAACCCCTGCAGATGGCAAACCACACTGCTGCCTGCAAGAGATTGAGCAAAAGACACTACCTAGAAAAGACCTTACAGATGTTCCCTTGGATGATGCCGAGGTGACATACTATGTGGACGGCTCGTGCAGAAGGGGTCCTACAGGACAGAATCTAGTGGAGTATGCAGTAGTTTCTGATACCAAGATTTTAGAAGCGAAGTCTTTACCACACAACTTATCTGCACAAGCAGCAAAATTAATTGCCTTGACGAGGGCATGTACCTTAGCAAAAGGTAAAAAAGTAAACATTTTTACTGATAGTCAGTATGCTTTTTCTACTGCACATGTTTTTGCGCAGCAGTGGAAAAATAGAGAAATGATAACATCTACTGGTAAACCAATTAACCATGCGCAATTTATTTTAGATCTGTTAGACTCTATTCGGTTACCTCAAAAAGTAGCTATTTGCAAATGCGTAGCTCATACCAAGCAACAGAATAGAATTTCAAAAGGTAATGCGAGGGCTGATACAGCTGCAAAACAAGCAGCTTCAGCTTCAGAAGTTTTTCTTTTGAGTGAGGAATTACAACCATCTGAGATTTTAAATTTAGAAATGTTAAAAACAATGCAGACACTTACTACAAATGTAGGAAAACAAAAGTGGATAAAACGAAAAGCAATCCTTAAAAAGGGACTGTACATCTCCAAAAAAAAAAACAATCTTACCATCTAACTTGTTTAGATATGCAGCTTTGTTGAGCCATGGGCAGTGCCATGTCTCAACAGGGGGGATGGTACAGTTAGTGAATCGAGTGTTTACAACGTATGGATTTACTAATTACACAAAAAATTTTTGTGCAGCATGCCATGTTTGTAACAAGCATCATGCACAAGGGACATTGAAACCTAAGCAAGGAAGTTTCCCTATACCACCATATCCATTTCATACTATTTATATGGATTTTACAAAACTGAACAAATGTGAAAATAAGAAGTACTGCCTTGTCATTATAGATATGTTTTCCAAATGGGTGGAAGCTTTTCCAACTAAAAATCCAGATGCAGCTACTGCTGCAAAAGTCCTTGTTAAAGAAATTATTCCTAGATTTGGCATACCGGAAAAGATTTATAGTGACAATGGCACACACTTTGTAAATCAAACTATACAACAACTTAGTCACTATTTCGGGATATTGTTGAAAAACCATTGTGCATACCACCCCCAATCTGCAGGATTAGTAGAGAGGCATAACGGGGTGTTGAAGAATAAACTTAGGAAATTGATTAGTGAGACACAAAAGAACTGGGTGCACTGTTTAACTCTGGCACTGTTGAGCATGAGAACTTCCAAATGCAAAAGGGTTAACTCTTTTTGAAGTTCAGTTTGGGAGGGCATATTATACACCTCAATGGAAACCTCTCATGTCTGCAGAGCAGGAGGCTGACAGTTCACTTGCAGGGTATATGAGGCGATTTTTGAATAACAAACTTTTGCAGTTAAATTCTGTTTCAGATAAAGAGCAAACGAAACCATCAGAAGCAGCAGTAGCCCCAGGCACCTGGGTCTGGGTGAAGATAGTGAAGAGAAAAAACTGGAGTTCTCCGAAGTGGGAAGGGCCGTACCAGGTACTACTGTCGACACCCACTGCAGTCAAGATCACGGAGCGAGCATCCTGGATTCATTTGACACACTGTGAACTGGTTAAGAACTTTGAACTGGACAAAAACCTTGTTACTGTTGTACAACGAGAACAAAATGACCAGGTATAGAGCAAATAGAGACACTGAACAACCTCAGAAAACTTGCATGATTATTCTGGTAGCTATACTGATAACATTGTTCCTTTTGTTGTGGCCTTTCCTTTTTTCTGCCACAAAAGTTGAACTGATTAAACGTGATGAACCGAACATAGACTGGCACCCGAACTTTAACACTTCTCAGGCAATTACGCGTGTGTATGCTGAGACTTTTAATGTTTCGAACTGCCGGATCTGCACAGCCATACCAACAGCATACAGGGGGTTATTAATGACTGCTATTCCCCTAGGGGTCAATGATACCTGGGAAAATCTGGTTTATGACACAGTATCTATTAAAGCATATGATAAGGTAGCACTGTATTTGCCTGTGACACAAAAGGGAATTGTATGTTTTTATAAGAATGACACAATTCAAGTGGGTTGGAGCAAGTGTAATGTGACTGTACATTATAAATGTTATACTAAAGCAAACAACATGGGTGGAACTTGTAGTTCAAATTATGACTCATTTCTTGCGTCGATGCATAAGACTATTGACCAAGTGCAACGTAATCCTGTACTTTTTAAACAGTTATCTGTAATAGATAGGAAAATGTTTCATGCAGGGCAGCCATTTTGTAACAAAGTAACTACTAAGGTAGAGGATTGTTATTTTGTGTGTGGTAAAAAAGCATATAAATGGTTACCTGAGAATTGGTCCGGCAGTTGTTTTTTGGGGTACCTGGTCCCGGCCATACGACACACTGCAGTCTTGCCACAGGGAAATATTCGAAATACCCGAGATGTGACCAAAAAAGCTGTTAAAAAGCCTGAAAATCCAGTGGGACAGATCGAGGCAGGCTAAAAAGACCATCATACTGTGGGTACCAAAGTGACGCACATGGACTTGAGTAATGCTGTCATATTGTGGGCAGGCATATTACCTGCATATGGCACAGTTAAATCGATTTGGGAGCTGTGAAAACTGTCTAAACTTCTCAAAGTAATGAGTAATGCAACTTTCTCTGCTCTTAAACTGATAACTGATGAACTGAATGCTATGAGAACTGTAGTGCTCCAGAACCAAATGGCTCTTGACTTCACCCTAGCGGCGAGGGGTGGTACGTGGGCTTTAATCAAAGAAGAGTGCTGTGCGTATATACTAGATCATCAGCATGAAATTAATGACCACCTTGAGGTGATACAGCAAGTGTCGGCCATGACCAAGCCAGGCCCAAACCCTCTGACAGACTTTTTCCAAAATTTGTTTGGGGGGTGGGGTTCCATCCTAATGAACATCTTGATTGCCATTTGTGTGGGTTTGCTCCTGATAGGAGCTTGTGTTTGTTGTGGTATCCCCTGCATGAAAAAATTAATCAAAGAGTTTATAGATATATCAGTTTCTGAGACTATGTATCAGAATACTGAATTTGAAGAACTGCTAGAATGTAAACCACTTTCATAAAGTTTTAAACTAAATGACTTTCTTAACTGCAAATCCTGAATGAAAGAGGTTAGGAAAAGAAGCAAACTGTTTATTCTTTTTAAAAATAGAATTAAAAAGTATTAACAGGGGGGAATTGTCAGGAAAATATGTATTAATGTGTGTATGCTTAATGCTAATTAGAAACCAAATAAGTTAACACGTTTTTCATTCTATTTTATATGCACTGTTTTATATATAGTTGAGTTTCATATGAGACGGAAAAGATGCTTTTTGAAACTGCAGTGTGCTTTCTGAAACTTGCAAGATGCCCTCTGACCTAGTAATTGCTAACACAGCAATATTCATGTTTATGCCTTTTGGAAATGTACTAGAGAAGCAGGTGGTTATCTGCTAGGTCAGGAGAGAATGAATGAACAATGCTATATCCTGTAAATGTAATGATCTTAAACAATCATCTCTGTTCGAAGTATGAGAACATGTGCAGCTGCAGAAGTTTAGAGATAGTGTAGACAAAGGATTGTTAGATAAATGAACTGCTTGCTTTGTGCTTGAATTAGCCATAGTACCTTGAATGGTAACATTGCATGTATCTAACGGGTGGTAGCCAAGGCCACGTTGTTTTCCTTAGGAAGTTTCTCACAAAAATTGATAAATCAGCAGAATTTTATGAAAGCAATTATTAGTAAATGATGATGACTAAACTTGTGATTCACTACGTCAGCTTGGTAGGCAATATCTTATTAGAAAGTGTATAAAAATGTAAGCATTTCCTGTTTCTAGTTAGACAAACTCTGTATTAGCACGTTTTTGTCTCCTTGCTGCAAGATTAAAGTGCCTTAACCTGAACCTACCGTGTTTTGATCATTTTTAAAGTATATTTTTCCTTTGACAGGTGTCTATAAATGTTGCATTGAAATGGTTTACTGCATCATCTAAAGGTAGAGTTTTTGGAAAGACTGTTTCATGATTTTTACTGAGTCAAATAAAGAATGCTGGTTAAATTTTGAAAGATTGTGGGTAGCATAACATTTATGTTCTTTGGTCAACTGAGAAATAGTTCTATAGATATCTGCTGGCAGGTGGTCATCTAGGGTATCTGGAAGTGTACCAGCTGTAGTAAAATTGCTTAGGACTGTAAGCAGTTTCCAGTCAAGGGTAGAATGCTGGTTGTTAATTTTACTATATCTAATTGGTGTTTTAATAAGTTATATGAACCCAAATAGGTTCCTGCTGGAAGATGGAAAGTCAGTAGATAAGATCTGCCAGTCGATATTAATGTCACTTAGAATGACAGTTTCAGTGGGAATTATTATTTGTTCAAGGATTGGAATGGTATGTCCTGGAGGGATTTCAAGCTCTCCGATGCATGAACATTTGCATCATTTGGTTTTAAGAAGGTAATAAGAATTTCAGCAGTGGCAAATTTTGTGATGGTATTTGAATAGGGAGTTAATGTAAAGGCATTAGGGAACAATACAGCTATACCACCTCCTTTCTTTTGCATTCTAACTGATCTGATTGTATTTTAGCTCGGTGGAAAAAATTGCCATCTTTTACATTAGGTTTAAGCTATGTCGCAGTAGTAGCTTGGATGCTGGGGTATATTGGGTTATGCAAGACTGAAAGTCAGTCAGTTTTATTACATATGCCTTGCAAATTTACTTTAACCACATTTACGGCCTTATTATGGGGGTGGGGTGGAGATTGTATAGGACCAGGCTTTAGGTGTATGTCACCTCACTGTTGGATGTAGGAGAAATAAAGTCTGTCTATGACAAAATTCTTTGCAGTTATGGGAAAGAACTTTAAAATTAAGAAGCTATGTGTAAAGTATTTTTGGTTTGGAATAGTAGAATGGACTTATGTGAAATAAGTCTGGGGATTTATCACAGAAACTGTTAAAAATAATAATTAATTGTAGTTGAAGTAACAGTTGAAGTTTGCATTATTAATGCTGGGATGATAAAAATGTGATATGTGAGAGGAGAAGTAAGGGAAGGATGAACGGAAGGAGCATTGTTTATGTAAGAGTGGGAATAATGCTATAAGAGGCAGAAGAAGAAGTTATGAGAGGCTTGTAGAGGAGTTAAGGAAGTGAAAAACATGAGGAGAGGCAAGAAGGGATGCTAGAGTGGTACGGGGTAGGGAAAAGGGGAGGAAGTGAGGATTTGGGTAGGAGTCACTAATAGTTTAATTATGTGTGAGAGGGGACTGGAGAGAAAGTTATTGGGTGAAACAGACACGGGTACAAGTGTAGATGATGTGGGGGTATGTGTGAATTGAGGGTAGGGAAGCAGAGTGAGCCTGAGGGCCCACACACTAGAGGATGGAGTGAGATATCAGTTCTGTGGAAACAATACGTACAAATTTTTCTCTCTTTGCTGACAAGATTGCAGTACTATGGGAACAAAAAATGAAGTTTTGCTCAGTTAGCAAACTGGTTAGAGACCTGCAGTGTATATTTATATTATTTATGTCTATTTCAGAGTACAGGTTAGAACTATTAAGTACAGGACTCAGTAAGGACAGATGAAGGAAGATAGTGAAAGGTAATAAGATTATCAGGAGAGATGGCAGTAACTGTGGTGCAAAAAGCAGAGTAAAATGTGATGGGGGTTAGTGGGAATTTTTTTGGGGGGAGTGCATCCTCTGGGAGAATGCAGGATTAAGGAATAGCAAATTAACTGAGAGCAGCCAACAATTATTACAGTTTAAGTATTAACTCTGCTCCTACTTTATAAAATAAATATTTTTTTGAATGGGCTAAAGTTTACAGATAGACTAAGGGTCCACAAACACTGCAGTAAAAAGCTGTAACATCATTAGGTGAGAGGAGGTTTATTTCCTGGGATAATTGCAAAATTTCCAGATGAATGTCCCAAGGCCATGGAGACACATTATTTATAAGGAACCAACTAAACAATTGCTGTTTGAGCATTGTATGCCGGGTCTATATTACATGATCGAATATTTAGTTGATTGAATAACTAAAGCTCGATCACTAAATGTCATAATCCCAAAACAGAGAATGTCAGTTTCCACACAGGGAAACAATGCTGTTGCCCCAACTAAAAAAAAAAAACAAACAAACAAAAAAAAAACATTAAACACAAATAAAGTGGGGGCTTCGACCCCCACACCCCCCTAACTAAATATACCAACTCCGAGATTGCTCCACATTGTAGAAAGGCAAAAACTGCGTAACAACCAAACAAATTGTTTCCCTGTGTGGAAACTGCCATTCGCGGCTTTCAGTCTTTGACATTTAGTGATCGAGATTTAGGTATTCGACTACTAAAGCTTCGATCATGTAATATAGACCCTTGTATGCCAACATAGTAATCTTACCAATTGCAAAAAATACAGATACATAGTGTAACCACAGAAATGGAGTATACTAAGTGAGAACTGCTGATAAATCATTGTCAGTATATGAAGTCTGAAACTTCAATCCTTTTTATGAGGAATAGACGAATAATATGGAGGAAAAATATGGACAGTCTGCAAAAATATGGACAGTTGAGAGGTATGCTACCTACCTACCTACCTCTTACATACACACACACACACACACACACACACACACACACACACACACATCCCTACCCACAGATCTTAACCAAAAAAGGACAAATCCCAACAGAATCAGGGACAAATCCAAAATTAAACAGGGACAATTTTAATATATTAGTATTATTAACTTGAGGCATTGACAAAATAACAGAACATGAGTGAATATGCATTTTCTAAAGTAAAAGAAGTCTGTAACTCTAATTATTGTCGTTAAGTGTAATTCATCATATTTTTTTCAAAAGTCACCAGTTTTAGGTGGGATTAAGAGGTTCAGAGCTAAAATGTCAGTAAAAATCAGGGATGCCCCTGAAAATCAGGGACAGCTGAGAGGTATGCACCTACCTCCCTCCCTCTTAAACACACACACAAACACATACACCTACCTCCCTCCCTCTTACACACATATACACACATGCCTCTCAACCTCTTAGCAAAGCCAACCATAAGAACAAACTTTAAATATTGCTCTCACAAACTTATAAAGTTGCTAGAATAAAATGTATTATGTTACTATAATTTTCTGAAGGATATGAAGTCTGAAACTCAAATGCCTGTCATTATATAGTGAACTCTGTCCTCATGGATTTGCCACAATATACCCTAAAAAAACACAAATTTTATGAGGAAAAGACTAAAAGTATGAGGCAAAAAATCTGGGGACTCTCTGAAAATCAGAAATGACAGTTAAGAGACACTTCCCTCCCTCTTTTTACACACACACACACACACACACACACACACACACACACACACACACACACACACACACACACACACACACACACACACCATACTGCTCAACCCCTTAGCTCAAGAAATCTGGATGAAGCATAAAATAATGTGGGGACAACTGCCTAAAAATAGGGAAGGATTTTAAATATTACTTTTATAAACTTAGAAAGTTGCTAGAATAACAGGATTTGTGTTAGTATGTATTTTTCTGAAGGATATTAAGTCTGAAACTCAACTTTATGCCATTATTTAATGAATTCAGTTATAAGTAATTTGCTAGAAAACCGCTCATTTTATGAGGAACAGACCAAAAATATGAGACAAAAATCTGCACATTATGCAAAAATATGGACAGTTGAGAGCTATGACACACACACACACACACATATCCCTTCCTACCTACTTCTTACACAGACACACACACACACACACACACACACACACACACACACACACACACACACACACCTACTTACTTACATGCACACCTATCTACCTACCACTAAAAGAAACACACATCTACTTCTCACATGTCTGTTTGTGGTCTACATTTCAAACTTGTAGCATTCAAACTGCCGGTCACACAGTAGTGACAGCTGTTGTGTGACTGGATTAAAGAATGCCCTTAAAAAATAATAAAAATTAAAAAACAAGTCTCCTGTTTCAAGGACTGTCAGGAAATTTCGGCTGTATCAGACCCGGTCCCCGAACCAGCAGTAGAAAAACACTGAACTAACTAAGAGGAAAAAAGTGGAGCCAGCAAATGTTGATACAATAAAGTCCAAATTTATTATGGGTTAACAAACCTACACATTTATGTTACAGACCGGTTTCGGTAGATAAACACAACCTTCTTCAGTGTATTGAAACAAAGCATAAATGTGGTTAGTTAATATAGAGGCATCTAAGTCCCTATTGGTGGGTCATAAATTCTCATTGAGACCAGGTGGGAATAATCCCCCAAGTTTAATTATCCATTTCTTCTCTTTATTATTGAGAATTTGGTGCCATCCTAGTTTGTTTGTCCTGTTTCCTGATATGATGTCAATAATAATAAAAGTGAATTTGGCAGAATTATGTACCAAAAGATGTTTATACAGTGCACAACTAGTTTTCTTGTTACGAATGTTACTGGTATGCTCTGATATTCTAATTCTGAATGGTCGTGACGTTTGTCCTATGTAAAATGCGCCACAATGACAACTGGCCAAGTAAATGATCCAATCACTACTACAGTTTGCAAAGAAATTGATGTCATATACCTGTGGACAGTTCCTGCTAGAAAATTGTTTAGATTTATTGATTTTGTCGCAGTGGGTGCAGTGTCCACATGGAAAACAGCCTGTTAAAGGCTCCCCAGAAAGTGTAGTTTGTTTGAATTGCGTACCTATGGTCTTGTTGCCATGTTTGAAATGATTAAAGAAACCACCTAGGTTTTTTCCTTTCCTGTATGAAAATAGACATTGGTTTGGAATGAAATTGGAGATGTCTGGATCATACTGTAAAATGTTCCAATGTCTATTGATGCTTGCAATCAATTGATTGGTATTGCGAGCATATGTGGTGGTAAATCTAAGTGTGGTACAATCCACATAATAAATTTGGACTTTATTGCATCAACGTTTGCTGGCTCCACTTTTTTCCTCTTCATACAGCTGCTTTGAGGGCCGTGCAGTTTCTCACCGTGCAGGAATCCTTTTTTGGTTACAGTATCTATTAAAGCATATGATAAGGTAGCACTGTATTTGCCTGTGACACAAAAGGGAATTGTATGTTTTTATAAGAATGACACAATTCAAGTGGGTTGGAGCAAGTGTAATGTGACTGTACATTATAAATGTTATACTAAAGCAAACAACATGGGTGGAACTTGTAGTTCGAATTATGACTCAATTCTTGCATCCATGCATAAGACTATTGACCAAGTGCAACATAATCCTGTACTTTTTAAACAGTTATCTGTAATAGATAGGAAAATGTTTCTGCAGGGCAGCCATTTCGTAACAAAGTAACTACTAAGGTAGAGGATTGTTATTTTGTGTGTGGTAAAAAAGCATATAAATGGTTACCTGAGAATTGGTCCGGCAGTTGTTTTTTGGGGTACCTGGTCCCGGCCATACGACACACTGCAGTCTTGCCTCAGGGAAATATTCGAAATACCCGAGATGTGGCCAAAAAAGCTGTTAAAAAGCCTGAAAATCCAGTGGGACAGATCAAAGCGGGCTAAAAAGACCATCATACTGTGGGTACCAAACTAATGCACATGGACTTGAGTAATGCTGTCATATTGTGGGCAGGCATATTACCTGCATATGGTGCAGTTAAATCGATTTGGGAGCTGTGAAAACTGTCTAAACTTCTCGAAGTAATGAGTAATGCAACTTTCTCTGCTCTTAAACTGATAACTGATGAACTGAATGCTATGAGAACTGTAGTGCTCCAGAACCAAATGGCTCTTGACTTCACCCTAGCGGCGAGGGGTGGTACATAGGCTTTAATCAAAGAAGAGTGCTGTGCGTATATACCAGATCATCAGCATGAAATTAATGACCACCTTGAGGTGATACAGCAAGTGTCGGCCATGACCAAGCCAGGCCCAAACCCTCTGACAGACGTTTTCCAAAATTTGTTTGGGGGGTGGGGTTCCATCCTAATGAACATCTTGATTGCCATTTGTGTGGGTTTGCTCCTGATAGGAGCTTGTGTTTGTTGTGGTATCCCCTGCATGAAAAAAATTAATCAAAGAGTTTATAGATATATCAGTTTCTGAGACTATGTATCAGAATACTGAATTTGAAGAACTGCTAGAATGTAAACCACTTTCATAAAGTTTTAAACTAAATTACTTTCTTAACTGCAAATCCTGAATGAGAGAGGTTAGGAAAAGAAGCAAACTGTTTATTCTTTTTAAAAATAGAATTAAAAAGTATTAACAGGGGGGAAATGTCAGGAAAATATGTATTAATGTGTGTATGCTTAATGCTAATTAGAAACCAAATAAGTTAACACGTTTTTCATTCTATTTTATATGCACTGTTTTATATATAGTTGAGTTTCATATGAGACTGAAAAGATGCTTTTTGAAACTGCAGTGTGCTTTCTGAAACTTGCAAGATGCCCTCTGACCTAGTAATTGCTAACACAGCAATATTCATGTTTATGCCTTTTGGAAATGTACTAGAGAAGCAGGTGGTTATCTGGTAGGTCAGGAGAGAATGAATGAACAATGCTATATCCTGTAAATGTAATGATCTTAAACAATCAGCTCTGTTCGAAGTTTGAGAACATGTGCAGCTGCAGAAGTTTAGAGATAGTGTAGACAAAGGATTGTTAGAGAAATGAACTGCTTGCTTTGTGCTTGAATTAGCCATAGTACCTTGAATGGTAACATTGCATGTATCTAATGGGTGGTAGCCAAGGCCATGTTGTTTTCCTTAGGAAGTTTCTCACAAAAATTGATAAATCAGCAGAATTTTATGAAAGCAATTATTAGTAAATGATGATGACTAAACTTGTGATTCACTACGTCAGCTTGGTAGGCAATATCTTATTAGAAAGTGTATAAAAATGTAAGCATTTCCTGTTTCTAGTTAGACAAACTCTGTATTAGCACGTTTTTGTCTCCTTGCTGCAAGATTAAAGTGCCTTAACCTGAACCTACCGTGTTTTGATCATTTTTAAAGTATATTTTTCCTTTGACAGATGTCTATAAATGTTGCATTGAAATGGTTTACTGCATCATCTAAAGGTAGAGTTTTTTGGAAAGACTGTTTCATGGTTTTTACTGAGTCAAATAAAGAATGCTGGTTAAATTGTGAAAGATTGTGGGTAGCGTAACATTTATGTTCTTTGGTCAACTGAGAAATAGTTCTATAGATATCTGCTGGTAGGTGGTCATCTAGGGTATCTGGAAGTGTACCAGCTGTAGTAAAATTGCTTAGGACTGTAAGCAGTTTCCAGCCAAGGGTAGAATGCTGGTTGTTAATTTTACTATATCTAGTTGGTGTTTTAATAAGTTATATGAACCCAGATAGGTTCCTGCTGGAAGATGGAAAGTCAGTAGATAAGATCTGCCAGTCGATATTAATGTCACTTAGAATGACAGTTTCAATGGGAATTATTATTTGTTCAAGGATTGGAATGGTATGTCCTGGAGGGATTTCAAGCTCTCCGATGCATGAACATTTGCATTATTTGGTTTTAAGAAGGTAATAAGAATTTCAGCAGTGGCAAATTTTGTGATGGTATTTGAATAGGGAATTAATGTAAAGGCATTAGGGAACAATACAGCTATACCACTTCCTTTCTTTTGCATTCTAACTGACCTGATTGTATTTTAGCTCGGTGGAAAAAAAATGCCATCTTTTACATTAGGTTTAAGCTAAGTCGCAGTAGTAGCTTGGATGCCGGGGTATATTGGGTTATGCAAGACTGAAAGTCAGTCATTTTTATTACATATGCCTTGCAAATTTACTTTAACCACATTTACGGCCTTATTATGGGGGTGGGGTGGAGATTGTATAGGACCAGGCTTTGGGTGTATGTCACCTCACTGTTGGATGTAGGAGAAATAAAGTCTGTCTATGACAAAATTCTTTGCAGTTATGGGAAAGAACTTTAAAATTAAGAAGCTATGTGTAAAGTATTTTTGGTTTGGAATAGTAGAATGGACTTATGTGAAATAAGTTTGGGGATTTATCACAGAAACTGTTAAAAACAATAATTAATTGTAGTTGAAGTAACAGTTGAAGTTTGCATTATTAATGCTGGGATGATAAAAATGTGATATGTGAGAGGAGAAGTAGAAGTAAGGGAAGGATGAACGGAAGGAGCATTGTTTATGTAAGAGTGGGAATAATGCTATAAGAGGCAGAAGAAGAAGTTATGAGAGGCTTGTAGAGGAGTTAAGGAAGTGAAAAACACGAGGAGAGGCAAGGAGGAATGCTAGAGTGGTACGGGGTAGGGAAAAGGGGAGGAAGTGAGGATTTGGGTAGGAGTCACTAATAGTTTAATTATGTGTGAGAGGGAACTGGAGAGAAAGTTATTGGGTGAAACAGACACGGGTATAAGTGTAGATGATGTGGGGGTATGTGTGAATTGGGGGTAGGGAAGCAGAGTGAGCCTGAGGACCCACACACTAGAGGATGGAGTGAGATATCAGTTCTGTGGAAACAATACGTAAGAATTTTTCTCTCTTTGCTGACAAGATTGCAGTACTATGGGAACAAAAAATGAAGTTTTGCTCAGTTAGCAAACTGGTTAGAGACCTGCAGTGTATATTTATATTATTTATGTCTATTTCAGAGTACAGGTTAGAACTATTAAGTACAGGACTCAGTAAGGAGAGATGAAGGAAGATAGTGAAAGGTAATAAGATTATCAGGAGAGATGGCGGTAACTGTGGTACAAAAAGCAGAGTAAAATGTGATGGGGGTTAGTGGGAATATTTTTGGGGGGAGTGCATCCTCTGGGAGAATGCAGGATTAAGGAATAGCAAATTAACTGAGAGCAGCCAACAATTATTACAGTTTAAGTATTAACTCTGCTCCTACTTTATAAAATAAATATTTTTTTGAATGGGCTAAAGTTTACAGATAGACTAAGGGTCCACAAACACTGCAGTAAAAAGTTGTAACATCATTAGGTGAGAGGAGGTTTATTTCCTGGGATAATTGCAAAATTTCCAGATGAATGTCCCAAGGCCATGGAGACACATTATTTATAAGGAACCAACTAAACAATTGCTGTTTGAGCATTGTATGCCGGGTCTATATTACATGATCGAACATTTAGTTGATTGAATAACTAAAGCTCAATCACTAAATGTCATAATCCCAAAACAGAGAATGTCACTTTCCACACAGGGAAACAATGCTGTTGTCCCAACTAAAAAAAAAAAAAACAAATAAACAAAAAAAAACATTAAACACAAATAAAGTGGGGGCTTCGACCCCCACACCCCCCTAACTAAATATACCAACTCCGAGATTGCTCCACATTGTAGAAAGGCAAAAACTGCGTAACAACCAAACAAATTGTTTCCCTGTGTGGAAACTGCCATTCGCGGCTTTCAGTCTTTGACATTTAGTGATCGAGCTTTAGGTATTCGACTACTAAAGCTTCGATCATGTAATATAGACCCTTGTATGCCAACATAGTAATCTTACCAATTGCAAAAAATACAGATACATAGTGTAACCACAGAAATAGAGTATACTAAGTGAGAACTGCTGATAAATCATTGTCAGGATATGAAGTCTGAAACTTCAATCCTTTTTATGAGGAATAGACGAATAATATGGAGGAAAAATATGGACAGTCTGCAAAAATATGGACAGTTGAGAGGTATGCTACCTACCTACCTACCTCTTACATACACACACACACACACACACACACACACACACACACACACACACACACACACACACACACACACACACACACACACATCCCTACCCATAGATCTTAACCAAAAAAGGACAAATCCCAACAGAATCAGGGACAAATCCAAAATTAAACAGGAACAATTTTAATATATTAGTATTATTAACTTGAGGCATTGACAAAATAACAGAACATGAGTGAATATGCATTTTCTAAAGTAAAAGAAGTCTGTAACTCTAATTATTGTCGTTAAGTGTAATTCATCATATTTTTTTCAAAAGTCACCAGTTTTAGGTGGGATTAAGAGGTTCAGAGCTAAAATGTCAGTAGAAATCAGGGATGCCCCTGAAAATCAGGGACAGCTGAGAGGTATGCACCTACCTACCTCCCTCCCTCTTAAACACACACACAAACACATACACCTACCTCCCTCCCTCTTACAAACACATACACACATGCCTCTCAACCTCTTAGCAAAGCCAACCATAAGAACAAACTTTAAATATTGCTCTCACAAACTTATAAAGTTGCTAGAATAAAATGTATTATGTTACTATAATTTTCTGAGAGATATGAAGGACATGAAGTCTGAATCTCAAATGCCTGTCATTATAAAGTGAATTCTGTCCTCATGGATTTGCCACAATATACCCTAAAAAAACACAAATTTTATGAGGAAAAGACTAAAAGTATGAGGCAAAAAATCTGGGGACTCTCTGAAAATCAGAAATGACAGTTAAGAGACACTTCCCTCCCTCTTTTTACACACACACACACACACACACACACACACACACACACACACACACACACACACACACACACACACACACACACACACCATACTGCTCAACCCCTTAGCTCAAGAAATCTGGATGAAGCATAAAATAATGTGGGGACAACTGCCTAAAAATAGGGACGGATTTTAAATATTACTTTTATAAACTTAGAAAGTTGCTAGAATAACAGGATTTGTGTTAGTATGCATTTTCTGAAGGATATTAAGTCTGAAACTCAACTTTATGCCATTATTTAATGAATTCAGTTATAAGTAATTTGCTAGAAAAACGCTCATTTTATGAGGAACATACCAAAAATATGAGACAAAAATCTGCACATTATGCAAAAATCTGGACAGTTGACAGCTATGACACACACACACACATATCCCTTCCTACCTACTTCTTACACAGACACACACACACACACACACACACACACACACACACACACACACACACACACACACCCCTACTTACTTACATGCACACCTATCTACCTACCACTAAAAGAAACACACATCTACTTCTCACATGTCTGTTCGTGGTCTGCATTTCAAACTTGTAGCATTCAAACTGCCGGTCACACAGTAGTGACAGCTGTTGTGTGACTGGATTAAAGAATGCCCTTAAAAAATAATAAAAATTAAAAAATAAGTCTCCTGTTTCAAGGACTGTCAGGAAATTTCGGCTGTATCAGACCCGGTCCCCGAACCAGCAGTAGAAAAACACTGAACTAACTGATATTCGGAATTGAAAGATAAAACATGCTAAACTAAACAGAAAAGTAATGCCGTTAGTACATTCAGCCACACATGGCACTTTTCTGATCAAATTTCTTTGTTAAAAAATTCTAACATGCTCTTATAACATGGTTACTATTGAATAACAGGTTATCAATATGAATGAACTAGAGCAGCTGAGGCTACAAATTAGCAGAAACACACAAACTTAGATAACAAAGATCAGTCTATTAGTAGAAAAAAATTAATTTTAAGAGCTAATGTTCCCTCCCATCATGTCTAGTATATTGTCTGAAACCTGACCATGTTACACTATATACTTTTTCAATATACGCAATCACCTGTTACATAGAATGTAGGAAATTTTACCACTGTAACAAATTTGCCTAGGAAGGTTTTATAGTATTTCTAGTATAAATCAGGGTCTCATAAACAGACTGAGACTGTAAAATGAGTAAATGTTCCATTTTTATTTATCACTACTACTGAATATCCTAACTGATGCATGTTAAAAATGAAACTCTTGAAGAAAGGCAGCAGAACAGCATGCTTCCCATTTAGTGAAGCACACACCAGCAGTACATAAGTAGATTTAACACAAGAAGAACAAAGATTTCTATGTTTGAGAGATGCATTAACTTAGTCCTGCAAACTGGTCCATTTCCCTATATACTTGATAAAGTACTGACTCTAATTAAAGCAACTGTCTGCACTGCTCATTTCACATCAGTGTTATGTGTGTCCCACTCAGACTTGAGTTCTCCCATTGGTCTAGCACCTACCTTGCAACCTTCACACTTTAGCGGTCAGTTAACACGTCACTTTCAGCCTCTACTTAAAACTTCATGTTTGTCCCTAGGGCACCATTTTTTCCAAGATGCATAAAACAGAAAATTAACCTTCCCTTTACATACCTCTCAAAAGTCCCTGATGTTGGCTCAAAGATTTGCTCTATCCCTCCTAATCCCTTCTAAAAACAATGATTTTGAGAGAAAAGGTGGCAGAGTACACTTGACAGATAGTGAAAATTATTAGAATTATAAACTGCTTTTACTTCAGAAAATGTATGTTGTCACATTCTTGTATTCTGTCAACTTTTTTACGTTAATATTACAAATATTTTAAAATGTGCCCCCCAGGCATTTGTCCCTGATTATTTCTGAATTTGTCCCAGATTCTGGAGGTAAAATGCAGAGAGTTATGTCACTTTATGATAAACTCAGGTAAGCTCAGTTAGCTAGTTTGGCATTAAATTGCTCAACTGACAATTTTAGAAGCATATTTCAAGGCAGGAGTTGAGTATATAAATGCCTGCAAATCAGCCATTATATGTTAAACCTTTATAACTTACAAACCTTATGCTACCAAGAGGTGAGATACAGACATTTTCCTGAAGTAGAAGTGTTAAAATAAATGGTTCGGTGCACAGCATTTTGAGAATGTAATTTTTCCAATCCATATTTGAGTAAGAGGAAATACTAAAGGTTTGCCAGTACCTAAGTGTTTCCCTTTTCTACACTGTGTGGAAACCTCTAAGCCGATTATAAAATCTATCATGTGATGTTGGCAGAGCCGGATCATGGTCAAATGGGTCCCCTCACCACAGCCAGTACAGTGTCCCATTGCTTGGCTATTTCTCCTCAGTTGCCATAAACTGTTTAAACCTGTCAGTGTACACACTATTTTCTTCATTACTTCTACAATGATTACAGATATTTGGATTTAATTTAAAACTTATTTCAAATTTTATAGCACAAACACTGATAGACATTTGCTAAACAAAGCAATACAGTCTCACAATGAAAACAGACTTAGCATTAACAGTAAACTAGAAATTCACATTCATTGAAATGGCATTGGAACCTGCACTCAAAGAAAATTCATGTGACCAGTGGCAAATAAAGTGTAACATTAGGCTGTTTTAAAACCAAAGGCCCCTTGCATGCATTTTTAGGACTATGCATGCATACATGCATGTGTTCTTTGATTCACCCTCCTGATTGTATTAAGTTGTATTACCTGTATAATACAGGGCCACTTGTTAGGGTATGTTTTAAATTGGTAATTTTGAATATTTTACAGTAAGCAATGAAACAAAACTTATGAACCGATAATGACTGAAAATCATTTCCTTGAAAAAGCACTGAAACTGCCATTTTTCTGTAGTTTGTTCATTGGTGTAATGGATTCAAGCTCTTGTTTCCTGTAACTAAGGTGCAGGGTTTGAGCCTGAGAAGATTAATTAACCTACCTAGGGCATTGCACACACACACACACACACACACACACACACACACACACACACACACACACACACACACACACACACACACACACACACACACACACACCTCTGCCTCCCTTACCGATGGAAGATTGTTTAAGGTCCAGGCAGGATCTTTTGTTCATCTGTACTTAAGGTTCATGCAGGAATGCATTTAAATTCTGTGCATGGAATGCAGAAATCATGAAGCAAGCAACAGCTGTGTGTGTGTGTCGATGCATGAGGAAGCAAGTAACAGATGCATGCACTGACATACAAAGAGAATCCAGCTGCAAAGGGCATTTTTAAAGAAGAATACCCTTAAAAAAAAATACTTTTTTTTGTTAATTAAAGCCAGCCACAGTGGGTCCTAGGCATCTCTGAATGTGAAGGACAAGCTCTCTTCTACATGGTGGAATGGGAATGAGTCATTCTACCCTGTGAAAAGTGTTCCTTCATAACCTTGCCTCTTCATAATACTGTTACCACATTCTGATCTGGGAAGAAATCTTAAGTGGCAAATGAAAAACAAATCTCTCAATAGCCATGATACTTCTCAGTAGGGACAGCAGTAGCTGATGATACTGAAAGCTGTGCCTGTACATTCTAAAGAAAAAGTACATTGATATGTGACAGATAAGTAGGGCTTCTAGAAATGGAAGTATACGCAGTCTTATGAAACTAAATACTTATATTCTGTCATTGCAGTTATGACCCAAGTCATGAGCTTTTATACATAATGAGCAACAAGAATATTAGATAATTGGTCAGCTGCATTTCAGTTTTAATGCAGCAGTACTTGGTACTGCAATGGCCAAACATAAAGCCTATCTATGTTTTTACATTGTTGGCCCTCTACACAATTTTTGGAAAATATCAATGAATTACTTTCTTTTTTCCATGGTAAACTGTTTTTGTGTCTAGCCACACTCTTTAAGGAAGAGATTCCAGCTTTCTTACAGATAAGTTTTTAGACCGTCTTAATATGCACCTACCCACCCATAGGAGGTGCAGGCACACAGCAACCTCAGTGTGTATATGTAAGTATGTTACACTCCTTTGCATGCTGTGCAGCACATATGACTGAATCTGCATTCTACCTACAGCTCTTCTTGCATATTTTCATCTCCATAAGGACATGAAACAACAGTGGGTGGTCACTGTTTTTTTCCTGGGCTAGGTGACCCCTCAGACTTAAATATATTCTGCTTGGATGCCCCTTTGGTGGTCAGAATGCAAAATTCAGATTATCTGGTCACAGTTTGAAGTCCAAGCCATGCAAAAATTGACTGCTCCTGGTAGCATTTACATGATTAGAACAATCCACAAGAGGTGTGGTTTATTACAGGATTTTATCATATTTCAAAGGGTGATACAGTGATGCAACAGTGAGCACTGTTGCCACACATCTATTGATCCTCCAGTTCTGTTCCTGCTTCTGGTGTTTTCTGTGCAACGTTTGCATGTCCTCCATGTGTTCATGCAGTTTTTTTGTCAGGTGCTCCAGTTCCATTCTACAGCTCACAGTCATACCATTAAGTGAACAGGAAATAATCATTTAAACCTCCCACAGGTATGCATGCAGTGTCTGAATAAGTATGTATGTGACCTGCAAAGAGCTGCTCTAGTCTGGAGCTCTGAATTGGATAAACTAAGCATTGTGAAATGCATGAATGAATCACATCTTAATTATTGAATAAATTTGGCACTGGTTTCTGGCACTGCATTATGATAAAGAACATCTTAATGTATGCAATTTTTTAATGCAGCAGAAAACTATAATCTTTTAAGTTCTTGTTCAGCTGCATTTCATGGCTGTGATGAAATCCTGTGATGCCGTTGTCAGTGCAACTAAAAATCAAACATCTGTATCTTTTGTATTTTTATAGTATGCGCACAGGGCCTAACTTTAAGAACAACCTCCAAGTATGCTTTATTACAGGAGATCATCACAGTAGCATAGCTAGAGTTTGTGCCGCCCGGGCTGTCTTTGAATTTGCGGCCCCTCCCCCTCAAAAATCATGGTCAAATGGGGCACCCCATACTCAGCCCTCCCCCCACAGCCATTCCAGTGTCCCGTTACTTGGCTATTTCTTCTCATTTACCATAAACACTGTAATGTGCATATTGTTTTATGCTTTACTTCTACAATGATTATTTGGATTTAATTTAAAACTTTTATTTTAAATTTTATAGCACAAATACTGATAGACATCTGCTAAATAAAGCAATACAGTTTCACAATGAAAACAGAGTTAGCATTAAAACTTCCCTGCCCTTGAAACTCACATTCATTGAAACAGCACTGAAACCCACATTTACAGAAAATCCATCTGGCCAGTGGCAGATAAAGTTCACCTTTGGGCTGTTTTCAAATTATAGGTCCCCTGCAGACATATTTAGGACCACGCAAACATGCATGTGTTCTTTGATTCACCTTCCTGATTCTATTAAGTTATATTCCTTGTATAATACACTACACTTGTTAGACCATGTTTTAAATTTATTGTTTTGAACATTTTTTCATTAAGCAATGAAACAATGTATGAACCAATAATGACAAAACTGCCCAATTCTATATGAACCAATAATGGCAAAACCGCCCAGTTCAGAACATTTCCATCATAAAAGTCTACTCAAACTTCTGTCATTACAATCTATCAATATCAGTAAATATGCACAAGCTCTGCAGACGTACAAGTCATCTAAATAATTCCACATTAAAGAGATCTGTAACTAATGAACAGGTTGCTGCCAGCAAACAACTTTATATTTCATTGTTTCATCTACAAATAAAGTGACTTGCCCTTGAAGAATAAATTGCCTATATTACATTAAAAAATGATAAGTTGGTAATATTGCATTAAGGAATGGAAGGCAAATTGATAATAACTTCATAGTTAATAGGTATCTTCTCCAAAGGCAGACATTCTTAGGACTGCAGCATCCACTCCCTTTAAACTACAACACAATACAGTATCAGGAATTCATCTACTTACTGTGGGAGCAGAACCCACCGTCTTCTGCATCAAAAGCAAGTATACTACTTGCTGTGCTACCAACAGCACTTTTAAGCACTTTATTATTTGCTAAACAACAGCTGCATGTTGCAATTGCAAACAGACATGGCATATGCAGCACTAAACTTCTCTTCTCCTGAACCTCTCAGCTCCTTGTAAAATGGCACTTGACGCTCAACTATGTCTCTCAACTTTGCAGCGCAAGAAATCTGGAAAAAGCCAAAACTTATGGGGGGTACACAGGCCCAAAACCAGGGACACGTTTTAAATATTGCTTGTATAATCTCAGAAAGTTGCTACAATAAAATGTTTTGTGTTACCATGCATTTCCTGAAAGACAGGAAGACTGAAACTTAAATGGCTGTCATTATTTAGTGAATTCAGTCCTCACTGATTTGTCACTAAACTTCTTGAATCAAAAGTGGTGGTAGGGGTAGAGAATTCAGGCTCTTGTACCTCAGGTGCAGGGTTTGAACCTCGTCAACCATAACCACCAGGTATCCCTAACTGTGGCATTTTACACACACACACACACACACACACACACACACACACACACACACACACACATGGATGTTAAATGAAGAAGGACTTGCTATAGTCTATAAATAAAGCAGTAAGGGATTGGCAGTACAGCACTTACTGTAGTCTATAAGTAAAGCAGTTCCCTGTAGTAAATGATGGTAAAACACCCACCTTTAACTAAAGCACTTCCAGTTCCATGAAGTAAATGATGTTAAAATAGTTCAGTGAATGCTAAAAGAAAAGATCATTTCACAAAGCAGTTCCATGACACAAGTAAGTAAAGCATTCCATGAATGTTAAAAGAAGGGATCGGTTTAAAATTTGCATGCAGAAATGACATCTGAGACGTGACTCTCAGCGAGTGAAGTAAAAAAGTGCCACCCAGGGCAGATCACCCCTGTCACCCCCCCTCTAGCTATGCCACTGGATCATCACACTTCAGGTGTTTCAGGCATTTTGTTTCTTCTCCTGTCAATAAAATACATCAGGTGTGAAAATATGCTACAATAAAGGGGTCACTGTTAAAAGTTGTCCATTTAACATAATCACTCCTGTGGAACACATCACTCCCAAGGGGCATATAGCCCAGGAATACATTTATTATATAATAAGAAACAGAGAATAAAGGATTAGTCCATATAACATCTCTTTAGCTAGCAGATCTAGAAGACTATCTATCTTTCTGATACCCTCCCTGTGGGAGGAATACATTTCCAGTAGTTTATTCGGTTAAGCAGGTAGATGGGCGAGTATTCTTGTTCTAATACATTGCATTCAACAGGTCAGTTATTTAAAGGTAGTTACAGACAATGGTGGGAGGTTCCATGGGAGCTGACTGGAGGAAAATCTGGGAGATGGAAAACAAGAGGCCAATCACAAAGTTTAGTGACCCCACCGTAGAAGAAGTAAGAACAGCAGTAAGGAAAACAAAGTCAGGGAAAACAGCAGGCTGAGATAAGGTCAAAGCAGATATGATAAAACATGCTGGGTGAGATAGAGGAGAAATGACTCCTGAGGGTACTAATAGCAGTGTGGAGAGAAAGGCATATCTCAGATGACTGGAGAATAAGCATACTCATGACAGTGTACAAGAACAAAGGGGACATCCACAACTGTGGGCAGTACAGAGGCATTAGACTCCTATCACATTGCATGAAAGTTCTGGAGAGGATGCTTGATAAACTGATACGCAGAGTAGTAGAATGTAAGATGGGAGATGAGCAGTTTGGATTCAGATCAGGATGCAGCACAATTGACCCAATGTTTGCAGTGAGACAGATACTTGAGAAGAAGCTACAGATGAGGAGAGAGTCCAACTGGGCATTCCTAGACTTGGAGAAAGTACATGACAAGGTTCCAAGAAAGCTGATCTGGACAGTACTGCGATGGTTTGAATTCCCAGAAACATTGATAGCATTAGCGCAGGCTATGTGCAAGGACCCAATGACTCAAGTACGAACAGTGTTCGGCCTCATAGAGGGGTTACTAGTGGGAGTGGGTGTACACCAGGGTTCAGCTCTGAGCCCACTGCTGTTCATACTGGTGATGAACTACATTAGCAAACAGGTTGGAGGGGACAGATCAACAAAGCTACTGTATGTAGACAATGTGGCATTACAGGCAGACTCTGAGCTAGAACTTCAGCAAAGGATAGAAGAATGGAATGCAAAACTGAAGGCACATGGGATGAAACTAAGCACAGATAAGATGGAAGTAATGACAATAAATTAGGGAAATCATAAGAAGCTGAGAACAGAGATAGAAGGGAAGATAGTGGAACAGGTAAACAGCTTCAAGTATCTGAGAGGGGTAGTTGAGGAGAAGGGAAGTCTGAATGAAAAGGTCAAAGCTAGAATCAGTGGGACTGCAGCCAACTGGCATAGAGTGTCAGGTGTAGTCTATGACAGAAGAATGCCAAAGAAGCTGAAAAGTAAGGTGTACAAGACAGTGGCGTGACTAGTACTGCTCTATGGTACAGAAACATGGGCAATAAATCCAGAACAGTTGAAGAAGCTTGAGGTGATGGAAATAAAGTGCCCGAGAAGGGTGGTAGGATGCACACTGGGGGACAGATGAAGAAATGAGTACATAAAAACAGAAGCTAAAGTAACTTCAATTGCAGAAAAGATCAAAGAGAACAGATTACGATGGTTTGCACACGTGCAGAAAAGCAGAAGACAATCTGGTGAGGAAGATTAGAGACAGACAGGAAGAAAGTAAGAGGAAGCAAGGACGTCCAGCAAAGAGGTGGATGGATTGTGTGAAAGAAGATCTGCGATAGTCATGCATGAGTGTTGAAGAAGGTAGGAGTGTGGCACTGAATCAAAAGAATTGGCGACAGTTAACACGATACCCTGACCCCATGTAGAAAAAAATGGGAAAAAGGGGGCTGAAGATGATGATGACTCACAAAGCTTAAAGGTTAGCCCCTTATTTGAATATTCCTGAAAGAGCTATGAGGGTTTATCAGATCAGCAGCCTCTGGAACCTCAAGCTTAGTTAAAAGGTTTTATTTTTATTTTTAACTATTAACAAGCAAAGAATGACAACACACTATGAGCTACAACTATAGAACTATAGAAAACACTTTTGTGTGAGCTTCATCAGGTCCATCTAATAGAGTGGTTTACACTTATCATTGAAAATGTTTGCTTTTATGAGGCTATTATCAGACTTCATTAGTCTGTTTTGTAACTCATGTAAAATGAGAGGCTGTGTCTGCATCACTCGGGCTCATGTTCCTTGGAGTCAAGTATGAAAGCTTTATTACAGAACTTTTTTCTGTCTATCACATGTAATATGAGAGGCTGTGTCCACTTTTATAGTCTATCACATGTAATATGAGAGGCTGTGTCCACTTTTACAGTCTATCACATGTAATTTGAGAGGCTGTGCCCACTTTTACAGTCTATCACATGTAATATGAGAGGCTGTGCCCACTTTTACAGTCTATCACATGTAATATGAGAGGCTGTGCCCACTTTTACAGTCTATCACATGTAATATGAGAGGCTGTGCCCACTTTTACAGTCTATCACATGTAATATGAGAGGCTGTGCCCACTTTTACAGTCTATCACATGTAATATGAGAGGCTGTGCCCACTTTACAGTCTATCACATGTAATATGAGAGGCTGTGCCCACTTTTACAGTCTATCACATGTAATATGAGAGGCTGTGCCCACTTTTACAGTCTATCACATGTAATATGAGAGGCTGTGCCCACTTTTACAGTCTATCACATGTATTATGAGAGGCTGTGCCCACTTTTTCGGGGCTCATTATTTCCTGACACGTAATATGAAAGGCTAATATTCTCTTGTATAACAAAAAAGGTTTACAGTGCCTTCTTATAAGAGGCTCATATACATGATTAATGTGACCAGTCCCCATTCTTCTTCCTCTTGATAAAGACAACCCGTTTTATATGCAGGGGAGGTAGTTACTTAAAGCTACACTTGGTGATTCCCATTTTTGAACAGTACATGCATCCAGGTAAATGGCTTACAGTGTAAAACAAGTCACGGTGCTCATTTTTACAGAGCTCATGGATGTACACAAGTAGGAGGAAAACAGTAAAAAATGAGTAAAGTTTGAGACCTCAGAACCTTTTGTGTGGGCTTACTGTGCCCATGGTATAAACCACTGAGCAGTGAACTGCAAAGTATGCAAACACTTTTACCAAGCATAAGAATCTCAGACCTTCTATGAGCATAGGCAAATTGTGCCTATTGGTTCATAGGTTCATAGGCTGGTACTAGGCTATCAGCCCTAGGGCCTATACAAGCCTAGCCATAACAATTCTCTGGCTATTTCTTCCCACACTATTTACTTCCTTGGACCCCTGTCTAATAGGTTCATAGGTTGGTACTAGGCTATCATGGTGTAAAAATATAGCAATGGTTAAGCTTCTCATAGAGTTGAAGTACAGAATTGTGGTGTGGGGGGTGTCATGGTATTCTCTCCTAATATAGGTGGGATGATGAAAGAGTCTGGGAGGGTGATGGCTACCTTAACTTTTTTTCAGGAGTGATTGAGAGTATGCAGTCTATATGGATTTTTTTTTTTTGGATACTTTGTCAAATTCGGTTGGTTGCTGGATCAGCTGTGTGAACTGATAAAGGTTAATATTATGAGGAATAGAGTCAGGAATGTTAGAGGTCCAATCTATGCTAAGGCCACCGAGCATTGTGGTTTCTTGATTGAAAGTAAATGATAAACACCTGTGTTTTCGGTAGTCTTGGCATTTTGGGATGAAGGGAGATATAGGTGGCTACACTGACCATGTCTTTCTGATTGCTTAGCTGGAGTTTGGCTATTAGTATTTTCTTCATTGCTATATTGTAGGATAGTTGGAAGGTAAGTATGCATTTGCAATATACCTTGAAAGATGATGGCCAAGCCCACAGCCCATTTACCTATTAATTTTTTTCCTAATGCTGTTGCAGCTGGGAGCAATGATTTATTCATCTTTAATTTCAGGTCTTAACCAGGTTTCAGTGATAACTAGGATGTGGGACTGATGGAATTCAATCCCTGTGTGACTGTCTGATATCACCTTATATCTTTACTACTTTCATTGATTATTACTAGTCCTTCCTTTAGTCTCTACACTCTCCTGTAATCATCAATCCTATTAACCTTTTCCTTCTGTCTTACTACTACTTTCTGTTAATTCAAACTTGTACTATATTATGTCACTGTCTAAATGTTAAGTGCTTAAAATGTAATGTTCAAATGCTATGTCATGTTTTTCTATATTTTATTATGTTGTATAACTGAGTTTTTTCTCCCCGGCTTCTGAAAAAAATGGATATCCAGTTGGTTGACTAACCCGCAAAATAACATCTTATTGCAGGTGCTGTGGGCATTGAGATTATATATTTGTAGGCTGGAGGAAGAAACTTGGGTTTGTTGTTTTTAGAGGATTGTTGAATAGAGGTGTTTTGATGCAGGGATATGGATGAGTCGGGTGCTGGGTTTGCTTAGGTGGGGCTAGTATTAGGCCAGGGTTGGGGTGTACATCTCCTCTCTCTATTAGTTTATTGGGGTGGGTGGATCTGTGGACAGGGAGTAAGTAGGTTTTTGTAGAAGATCTGGTTCGAGTGTAGGTAGGGAATGATTCGGAAGTAGTTAATTGGCTTAGGATGGCTACATTTCCTTTCGTTTAATGTCTCCAAGTCTATTGGGTTTTAATACCATGATAGGAATGGACGCCATTCTGAAGTCAAAGTATGATTAAAGTTCATGAAATTAGTATTGTTTCAATCTTTGATGTTAGCCAGAAGTGCTCTTTGCAGCACCCACAATGTGCCCAGAACTGACTCCAATTGCAATGCATATGGAGTTACATGCATCAACAACATATGTAAGTACGACTGTAAATTTTTGTTTTATAAGACCCACTGCTCCTACTACTATTGGAACTGTCTGGGTATCCCTCTTCCACATTGCCCTCATTTCTGCCTGTAAATCCAGGTATTTTATGACTTTGTGTCTCTCTGAAGTCACTGGGTGTAGCAATTTCAATGATCAATGCTACTTTTGTCTTTTTTTTCATGGACTATTATATCTCGTTTTCTCACATCTATGTTTTGCACTATTGGTAATGGGTGATCCCATGCGATATAAACTTCATCACTTTCTATAATGCTTTGTGGCTAATGTTTCCAAGACTTCTTAGCTACTTCAATGCTATAATGTTTGCACAATCCCCAATGCAATACTCTTGTCACTTTCTTATTCCTTTCAATATACAGTCCTTCTGTCATTAGTCATTCACACCCAGCAAAGAGATGTGCAACTGTTTCCAGTTCTGTTTTACAAAACCTGTACTTGTCTGTTTCTCCCACAAGTGCAATGGACTTTGCAAAACAGCATGCACATAGTCCACTATCCTGGGCTGCCAATATTAACATTTTGTCTTTTGGAGGAAGTAGATGTATATGCATATTGTGTTGTGTGAAATAGTTGTATAGAACAGTATAGAGAGGAAATGGGAGGAAGAAAACTGCAAAAATATTGGGATGCACCTGTTGGGTGGGTGGGGTTGATAAGAGAGGAATAGGAAAAAATATTGCTGTTTTCTGACTTGTAATTAATTCGTTATATATTAAGTTTTAATTGGTCGGCTATATTGGCTAGTATGGGTAGTGAAGTGTCAGGTGAGATATTTTGCCCAGTAGAATTTATGATAAGGGGGTGGGCGTGGGTCACTTAGTGGTGCTGCTGAGCAGAATGGGGCTTGTCCCCCCTGAAAAGAGTCAGGTCCTGGGCTATGGTAATGTACAAAAAAAAATCTGTTTATTCAGCATCAATGTAATCAAAATCTAATGTGTTTAATCTTTGGGTTATTTTTATCAGACTAGTTACAGGGTTGCTGCTTGCTATGTTTCTACAGAGCTGCTTAGTTTTAGGGAGAAATAGATTGAAATGCAACATATATTTCAAGGGTGACCAGGGAGAATAGCTGTGGTGGACAGCTGTTCAACTGAAGACAGGGCAACCTATTACAAGATATAGAAGAAAAAGTGTATTTAGTGAATTGTTTAGCAGTAAGGGAAGACCAGCTTGGTGTGGGAGATACTGGCTGTACTGTCTTAATAGCAGTTGGACATAAACCAGTACTTTCTTGAGCTATTAATGTCTACTCTTGGTTTAAACTTTCCTGAGATGTGAAGTAATCAGGACAGGAATATCTTGTCTGAGAGGCATCTGGGAGGGATATTCAGTCTCCTAGCAGTAGCAGGAGATGGCTAGTTCTTCTTTGTTGAGCAATTGTATTCCTGTAGAGGGGGGTGCTCTAAATGAGTAATCTGTGAGGTAGACTAGTGAGAAATATGGTTACAAGCAGGTAGTACAATTGTAATGGATGGTATGAGGTGGATGAATACGTGGAAATTGACCTGATGTGTAACTGTGTCTTTAAGCAGGTTTGTGAAGTCACTAAAAAGTGGAAGGAGAGCAGTGGGATTAAATGCATGGCTCTGGGAGGTAGCTGTGGAATTGGGGGTGGGAGGGGAGTGAAGTGGGCAATACCTCCCATTTCTGTGTGAGACAGTCAGTCTGGGACTTCTCAAACCCAGTCATTCTGCATATTCAGCACAAAAAGGTAAACAAATGGCCTGAGGCCTGAGGCTGAGTTTTTATATGGCTGTTAAAAGACAGAAACTATAAGTGGAGGTACACCACTGTAAACTAGTAATATGACAAACTCTGCAATGTGGGAGCAGTACAACTGCACTGATGTATCACTGGGTGCTCAAGGATGCTAAAACATGATGGTAGCCCACACGTGGGGGGGTGTTACATCAGTAAAAACACAGGTAAGTAATGCATTGCCATTGTCCATGCAGTCATGGCTGTGTCAAGGTTCTTAATAGTCAAGCTCTTTGAAAGAAGATACAAAAACAGCTACTAAAATTACCTAAAGTACTTAGAGCAGTAAAGAGCCAGAAAGGGTTAAATTGCAGGTTACCCTGAATGCTGGTGAGTATCTTTTTCCCTCCACTGGTGGGGTATGTCACACTTTAAAGCAGCTTCTCCTGAGTACTTGAATTCCTTCTATTTTGTAATATTATGAATGGCACCATAATAGTATCAGCTAGAAGGCAGAGTCACATCCAAGCCATGCATCCAGCGGGAAAGGATTGAGGCAGTTCATGTAAAGATATATCATTGCATTCCTAAAGCAAGTGATAGTATGTTTTTTATTGCTACATCATGAGTTTCACATGGAAACATAATTAGTGCCTTACAGCAGTCAGTTCTCTGGTTGTAGTGTAGATTTTTCATCATATCCTCTCTGTGTCTGCAGGGGTTTTCAGTAAAAGTTATGCCGTCCTCCCACATCTCAAAGAAATGCAGAGAGATGAGCTGGCAATCCTGCATATTACCCATAACTCTGTGTTTGCATGTTTCTGTGAGATGCACTGCTGCCCCATCCCTGACAGGATCGGTACCTCAGGTATCAGGACTTAAATGATTCCAAACTGTGGAATCTCTTCCTTATTTTCTTAAAGAGCATTCCTTTTACCCACCAATTTCTGATAAAAAAACAGAAGCACATTTGAAGACTTTAGGAAAATGTAACTGATATATCTCTGATATAACTTTACATTGCTCAGACTCTATTTTTGATTGTGACTCTTTTAGCATGCCAGCTCTGATAATAATGTCACTAATCTACTGCCTTTATACCCTCAAGACAACTATGACATTCACTTTAGATATAATATGTGTTTATATTCCATTCTTTCCATTTATAACTGTGGTTTCCCTAGGCTGAGAGTGAAATAGGCCAATGAGATCAGTGCCCTAACCTGGTTAACAAATTCAAAATAAAATTAAATAAATGCAGAAAATAATTAGTGCCAGTCTTTTTCACGAAGGTGAAATATTGCTAAAATATATATCACAATGGCAGTAAGCAGTGAAAGTTTACAATGGAGTAAACTTGGTTTCCAAAGTACCAGATATTCTCCTAACTGTTATCTTATGAAGGACAGAGAAAGTAGGAAAGTAAAGAGAGAACAGAATACATGTTGTGGTTAGGGGTTATCTGTCTATCCTGATTAGGGTTCATAGGTTCATAGGTAGGTACTAGGCTATCAGCCCAATGGCCTATGTAAGCCTAGCCAACAAGGTTCCCTAGCTTACGCCACCCAAGAAAGTTATTTTCCTGTGCCACTGTCGTGCAGAGACACAGAAGTGATCCCCGGGGTTGCAAGTAATGTTTCACAGGGATCTATACTGAGGCCATTTCTTTCTGAACTGCTCCTTGTACAAAAGTGAGAAATGGGGACTGCATAATAAAATACACTGATGACTGCAAACTGACTAATACAGTTATTTCAGTAAATGATGCTTACATTCTCCAAGGTAGTCTACAAAATCATATAGCTGGTACAACAATAATGACCTCAGCTTTAAAGTAAATGTAGCATTATAACAATTGTGAGGAAAAGGATGAACATTAAGATTGCAAACTAAATGATCAAATCGTACAAATGATAGCATAATTAAAGATGAAGACAAATGTTTAAACTTTGACCAGTGTGTACCTGCCAATATCAGGAAAGCATATTCTGTAGCCCATCAAATTTTGAGGGTCACGTCTATTCACTCCAGGGTTGTACCACTTTATAGGTCACTGAAACCCATTACTGAACACAGCACTACATTTTGCAGCCTTATGAAAAGCCACCTGAAAGCACACGAAAAGGTACAATGATTCCATAACTGAAAAATTGTAAGAGTTCAAAAACCCAATCTATATAGAAAGGCTTCAGGAAATGTCATAATATCTTATTTCTTATTACTTGCTTAGAGGTGACCTCAGCCTAGTCTTTAACGCATTATCTGCTCCAGGTTGTTTGAAAGTCTGTACCTGAAATCAACCACTCAGGAAGCTAAAACCAGATCTGGAAACTTGATACTAACAGGTAACATCAGTGATACAAAAATGTGCCAGACATATTACACAGCACATTCCAATTTTATGGAATATGCTTTACCTTATTATCAGAACACAGTCATTACCATAATTCAAAATCAATCTTTTGTGTTTGCGTGTGTGTGTGTGTGTGTGTGTGTGTGTGTGTGTGTGTGTGTGTGTGTGTGTGTGTGTGTTTGCGTGTGTGTGTGTGTGTGTGTGTGTGTGTATAGCACAAAATATAAGCATTAGATTACACCAATCAAGCTTCCTGAAGATAAGTAGAGTGTAAACTTAAAAAATGAACAATGAATCTAAAAGAAATAAAAAACAGTTACTTGTAGGGTGTTTCTCTTTTTTGCATGGCATATGGGACTACAGAGTTGGTATTTTTAAGTAAGGATGTATGGGGGACGGAATTCCCCACATGGGGTATAAAGAGGGGTTTGCCCAATGCAAAAAAAAAAGAATGCTATTTGTGTCCTGTAGGTAGTTAGGGGAGGCCATTATTGGTAATTTTGAATTGATATGTTTCCATTTATTGGTCTGTCAGGTGAATTCTTTAGTTAAACTTTGAAATTCTAAAAATAGTCTGTGCAGTAACAGCTATACTAACCACTTGCTTTCACAGACAGTTGTAATGTACCCTCATGACAGCATCAAGCAGTTGTATTACATTAAGCATTGTCTTATTTTGCTAAACACTACAGAAAAGCACTTCTTCTTAAGTACGCTTAATAACATGGTTATGAGAAGGAAATTATGTGAGTATCATCCGTATGAATCACTGTTGTACTACACCTGAAAGAAAAGATTAAATGTTTGCTGACATCTCTTTCATAAGCAGTTAGTTTGTATATTATGTTGGCCTGGAAGTGAAATAGTAGTGATTTACTACCTAACAGAGAATTTGCATTTTTTTTCATAGTAAATGTCCAATACCTGAATGAAGTCCACTTTTACTCAAATTCCTGACAAGATAGAACTCATTTATGATCACCACACAGAATTCTGATGACAAGTGAGTGAAACCCAAGGAAAGTAAATGTCATTCAGAAACCACAACAAACACAAAAAACTTTCTTGCAAGGAGGTAAGCCCCCCCCCCCACATATCTCAAGATGGGAGGCTGCATCTCCCTCTACCACTACCTATATAAATCAATCCTGAAGTCACATTATCATGGGGAAAGGAGAAGCCCCCAGTACACAGGCAATTCAAGCTTCTTGAGAAAAGCCCAGCAGCTGCACAATACAGACTGTACATATGGGTGCCAGTCACTGATTTCATAAATAAGCCTGCCTCTCCTTGCATTCATGTAATCTTATTTCCATTTGTTTCTTTTTCTGAAGGAAACCTCTGTTTTCACTTAACATTATTATAAACTTTTATATTGCATTTATAAATAAATACATGCCCTCACCTAGGCTCTGAGAATGCAGCACTATTTACCTAAAGTATATTAGCAGAATTAAATTTATAAATGTGGTTCTCTTTAGTTTTACAAAAATATCACAGTATGCTGCTTATCAGTATTATTTTCAAAGACATTTTATTCTGTATTAAATATGTTCTGATTGCTTGCATTTAATCACGTCATATAAGCAATCCACTATTTAATATAAAACAAACACCTCACTGAATGTATATAACCCCCTCATTGCATGTATACAAACTCATTTCAAAGTAACAATACAGTATACCACTGCATTTTATTTTGACAGAACCATAGCCAAAGACGGAGTGCAGTTGACGTACCAAGACTGCAAATCCAACTTTAAATATCTTAACATGCAATGTATACCATTTTTATTTTGGCTGTTTCACATTCAAAATGTACCTGTTCTCTCTCAAAAGTTTAATTCCTTTTAAATTAAAGCAGCTGCAGTCCAACTCTAAACTTCAGAAATACTTTTGGCTTTCTTTTCTGGTAAATATTTTAGAAATTCATCATTACTTGAATAGAATAACTTGAAAGGAATGTAAATGAATTATTTTCATTAATTAACTTCTGCTTATATCATCTGAGCTAGAAGCCTTAATTTAGAGGCACATTTTTTTTCTAAGTTAACAGGAAACCAGCAGGGGAACTAATCTGCCTTTCCTTTTTCATCCCAAATTACTTCACTTGGTTACCCTTCATTGAATAACTTTGACTAGAAAATCATGTGCTGCTCATATATGCATCACCTCAGTAAAGGCTCCTGCTGAGAAGTCATGGCAATTAAACTGCATAGCTTTTGCATCACAACTGCAATTTAAATTCTGATTCCTAACCACATTACTAATCAAATATCTCCACAGTCATAAGAAATGACCTCATGTAGACCCTAAAACATTTATTAAAATGGTATATTTTATAGCTTTAAGAGCTATTAAACCTATAGCTTAGGCAGCATACACCCAACTAGGTCTCTGTGCTCTTCTGATAAAGCCTTATTATTTATATCCAAACCTAACAGCTTGGCTGGCTGCTCCCTATACTGTCACATAGTGTCCAAAACCTGGAGCTTAATCCCCCTAATAGGCAGACAAGACCCATCACTGAAGTCTTTCAAGTTACAGCTAAAAACACAACTACTCAAATCATAGCACTGCAAATGCTCTTCACCTTATTAAACCATTCTTCTCCCCGCTAACTGCTCTCTTTGCCAAACTCTTTATCTTTCTAAAATAGAGTGACTGCATAAAATTACAACCATAAACATGTCTAAATACTGCATCAATAATGTAATAAACAACTGCCTGTTTAGATAGAATTCCACTATTGAATTATTGTTCTCCATGTTTATGTATATACTCTAAAAAAATGCCATCCCCATGCTTAAGTACATAGCATTTAATGTTAAATGTTATTGTCAAAGATCAATTGTATTATATTGTACTGGATCTTTTATCCCCAGTCCTCTGCTGAAAATGGTCCCTGAGGGCAATCGAACTTTACCAGTAAACAAAAGCAATAAATAAATGAGATGATACAGAAACATATATATTCTGATATTAGTCTGAATATTGCACAATGATAAAACTTCTCTCCCTAGTTTAAAAGCAATGGGTAAAGTACTCCTGTCATGCTAAGGAATTTCATATATGTCAATCTAATTAGATAAATCTGAACACTGTAGGGGATCCTTTATAGTTTCACAGGAAAGTATTAAGTTTGCTGCCCTTTCAGACTATTGTAAGCTAAGCTAATTTCCTTCAATGGTGAAAATCAAACCCTCTACCTTGTGTCTATGAGGTAAACCACTTAACCATTATGCTAATTCCCAACTATTATGCCAATCCCCATTTTTTACACTTTATATATATAAAACTTAGAATATCATATGGGTGAGGACCAGAAGATCAAAGTTTTGAAACTTTGAAGATGAAATAAAAAAAAAAATAAAACCAAAAAAGTTTTTTTTTACGTTTTTGTAGGGATGCAAGCCCCCCTGCACCCCACACCCCCCTGCTATTTAAATATACCAACTCTAAAACAACAAGTGAGAAGTTCACTGAAAAACCAATCAGTAAAAACAAAATGAAAACTCGAGCAAAAGCTAGAACTTACTCAGCTAGTGGGGTTTGGCATTATTGGCCTGAAATTGTTCATTAAAACGACGAAACAAGTCATGGGCATTCAGAATCGCCAATTAGCTAAAACACCTGATGTTCATAAGGATCATTTGCATATATACCATGTGCCTCTGATACAAAATATACCAACTCTGAGATTGCACTACAGCAAGGAAAACAGTAAATTTCCTGTTCTGCACTGTGCGGCAATCTCCATTCAAAATGTTCAAAGTTTTAAAACTTCGATCATCTGGTCTTCAGCCATATGATGTTCGAAGTTTTGAAACATCAATCATCTGAAGGGGACCCATATACATATATATATATATGTATATATATATATATATATATATATATATATATATATATGGATCCACAATGTAATTTTCGAAATACTGAAATCCCAAATTTCAGTATTTTGAAATTACATAGCCAAAAACTCAAAGTTCTGAAACCGGCAGAAGCGAGAAATTCAAAAGCCCGAAGCACAGAGATGTTGAATTTCTGCTTCCGCTGGTGCGGTGTGTGGATGTTTGGGTTGAATTTAGGTAAGTTTGTGTGTGTAAGTGTGTGGTTAGGGGCTCTTATATATGTGTGTTATTACTTGATCTACACTAATATGTGTGTAGTGCTGTGTGTGTGTGTGTGTGTGTAAGTGTGTGTGTGTGTGTGTGTGTGTGTGTGTGTGTGAGGGACTGTAAGATGTGTGTGTGTGAGTTTCGTTTGTGTTTCTGTTTGTGCGATCTCGGAGTTTGAATATATATGTAGGGGGTTGTGGGAGGCACAGCTTATCTATAGTGTAGAAGCATTTATTTGATTGTGGGGGGAGTTTTGTGTTTGTTTATGTGTGTAGTGTATGTGTAGCATAGTTTTGGGATTTTGAATTTCGCGGTTATGTGTTTTAGAATTGTGAGTTGTGCTTGGGTTTTCGTTTATGTAATTTTGAAATACTGAAATTCGGGTTTTCAGTATTTTGAAATTACATAGTGGACCCATATATATATATATATATATATATATATATATATATATATATATATATATATATATAGATATTTATTAGATTTTAAACATAGTACATCACAGTGTTGCTATGAATTGTAATAGTGAAATACTAATAAAGTGTATTAGCTACTAGTATCTGTAACTTTTTATGCTATGATTGTTCCTCATGATGTCTATGTATTGTTGTTGTTGTTTCTGTTTTTCTTCTGTCTTCTTTCTTAAATGTGGAGCTTTTCTCCCCGGGTCTCTGCTGAAAAGGGATATGTATCCAGTCGGACTAACCCGGTAAACAAATATAAAATAAATAAAATAAATAAATAAATAAAAATAAAATGACTCTTCCAGCCAAATAGTGCATAAAAATAATCTGCTATGAATTTGAAGTGTACATAAAGAAACATTGTGAATGTAGGTTGAGTTGAGAAAGATACAATGAGGTTGCACTCACTGGCACGAATGCTGGGACTAGTAATAGATATTAATATACAGCAGTACAACAAACACTAAACAGAACGTGTTTAAAACATTTATTCATAACTTCTACCAGTAAACTTTGATATATACAATGAACATCTACACATCATACATTTCATCAATAGCTTCACATTATGTAAACATGAACAACGCATTAAACCAGCAGTGTCCTACCTGTACTATAGCAGGCTGCTGGACTGGTCATTAGTCAGTCCTGAAATATCACTTAGGCTGGGAGAGTAAAAGTTATTCTTGAGAAACTTATCATGTACAAAGGCTAACCTACCTAATAATAGCGATATGCATGTAATGCAGACCTTAACCTAAACTACCTATCACAGAGAGAACATTCTATCAACTTATACCTGCCATCAAGCACCATCACACTTACAATAATTTTTTTCTTTGTTTGTTTGTTGACCATGTTGTTAGACTGATCCAAAGTGGCCCTTCCTTGTTCCTGACCAGGATCGTAAGGCACAACATAAACAAATTATTTAAGTTAGTAAATGAGACAAAGTATTACCAAGAGTATGAAACCATAAAAAAAAGAAAAGGTCATTTTTTCACTTAAATTTCACAGAGACATAAACAGTAAAAAAATAATTTGCATGAGCATTAAAGCAATCTAAAGAAAACATTTATGCATACCATTTTCGGTTACATAGAGTGTATTTTTAAAATTAGTCTTTAAAAAAGGGATTTCTAAAAGCATATACTGCAATAATATTTAAGGAAATTTGCTAGTAAGCATAGCCTAGGTGACATTTATACAGTGGAAAATAAGGAATTGCAAGACACACTAAAAGTATACTATTAAGAGTGGGATGACATATGGTAGTGCACACTTGTGCAGAACTCAATGGAAATTAAGATTACCTTAAGATTAGTCAAAATGCAAGAACAATAGGGTAGTTTGTTTAGAAATGCAAAATGGATACGAAGACTAATGAAGCCGTGTACAGTGCAACTAAGAGATACACACTGAGACGTAGAAGAATGCAAGTGACAGTAAGAGATCATGGAAAGAAGTCAATAGAGTACATGAGCATAGTATCAGCATTGCAAAGTAACATCTTTATTATGAAACAAGTACAACTGGAATACTATGTGAACCCACACAAGAATTGCTTACTAAAGGTCTGGAAGTGGCAAAGGTGTCAAATGTTAGATGTGAGTGGTCCTATGTAGATGAGACAATAGAAGGAATGTCCTACTACAGTGATAAGATATTTATACTACACTGTAGGCTAACTGCACATTACCCGTTAACTTAGGAGCACAGTTAGTGTCTCTGTGTTTAAATATTTTAGCTAGGGTGAGCAGTAGTTTAAGTACATTCGTTTTAAAGGGAATAGATTTATGACAAGCTCAGACATTTATATAACAGGAATCCAGATAGACCTCCAAAATGTGCAATGATGTTCTAGTTTAGATGCCACAAATACAGCTCTGTAGATTTTTTTTAAAACTAGGATTTGTAAAATGCAGTAGTTCTTATTGGGTAAGTACGTCAGTAGTGGTGGCCATATTCAATTACTGGTAACATGACATATCTTCCAACTGCATTCTTGGATTCTGGAATAAGAATAGATACTCTATGGAAAGTAGCTAGTAGTGTGCATATCTAATTTTCTTGTAGGTTCACATGATGATTAAATGATAAGTCAGAGTTAAGAGCAATATGTGTTTTTTATAAGATGTATGCAGAATTACAACTCCATCCTGACCAGTGATACACTAAGGGTTAGGCAGTGGTTCAACCTTCTGAGCAATGTGAAACAGTGTACACTTCATTTTATTTAGCCTCATAATGAGCCATTTTGTTATGATTCAAGTTTTCTCAAAACTGGAGAGGCCTCTTTCCAGCATTTGTTTTACATGTTGTCCAGCATATATTTTTAACCTTAACCAGAGTATCACAACACACAAGTAGTTTGGCAGCACAAAGATCCTGAGCAACAGAAATAGAGTAAACTGAGAATGGAGGTGGGGGACTTAGCACTGATAACTAAAGGAACTTCATAAGTAGTACGTTTTGGAGTGAAATAGCCACTTTGACACTTGCTGTTAAGTGCCATCAAGCCAATGCTGGCCCATCATGACCCTATAGATAGTTTTTCTCAACTGTGTTTATATTTAGCCAGGTGAATTATCATTAACAGAGTGTCATCTATCCCTGTAGTTATTATGTTAATGTATTGCATTGCTGATCATCTTCTTTTACATTGATATAACATTTAGTCTTGCCCAGCAGGATGAACAATGTATTTTTTTAATAATATTTCTCTTCACAAGATATGTCCCAAGTATGAAAGGTGAAGTGTTGACTTTTGAGTCTTCAGAACTGATTAATTTGTTTTGCAGTCTACCCATGTCTTACACAGTATTCTTTACCACCACAATAATTTGAAGACAACGGATTTCTCGCTGTAGTTTTTCTTCACTGTTCAGCTTTCAGATTCAAGGTAATTTTTTGAACCGAAGATACAACTTTGCACTTGAAGATCTTATTTAAATCCTTCATGGTCATTCTGCCAAGAGTTATTCATTGCTATACTTCTTGACTGATTGTCTTTTCATTACTGAATAGTCACCCAAATAAGGTGAAATTGCCAAGTATTTGTTTCATCTCTATCAAGAATAAACGTATTGATCTTAACAAAGTCTTTGCCTTCTGTGTAAGATGTTAAACCAGTTCAAAATTATATTTCATAATCAAATATTTCAAATTGTTTTAATTTCAGCCAGTAGTATGGTATACTCCATTATAGTTCATTAGTGGATGAGTGAGCTAAGGCAAACCATTTCTGGAATAGGGATTACTGTGGTTATCTTCCAAGGAAGCAGAATGGAATCTTGGAGATGACCAGCACAGTGGTGCAGCAAAAGCGTTATTGCCTCACAGCAAGACGTTCTATGGTTCGATTCTTGGCTGGAGTGCCTTCTGTGTGGAGCCTGAATGTCCTCCCTGCATTCGTGTGGGCTTCCTCTGGGTACTCCGGTTTCCTCTGATGTTACAAAAGCATGCATCTGGAACATTTCTCCCTGGGCATCCGCTGAAAACTGACTTTGTTCCAAGTCAGACTTTGCCGGTTAACAAATGTTAAATAAATAAATAAATATATATAGTGATGTATAGTGATGTATGCTGTTCATACAGGTGATAGACTACATTAGCAAACAGGTTGGAGGGGACAGATCAACAAAGTTACTGTATGCAAATGATGTGGTATTACAAGCAGACTTTGAGCAAGAACTCCAGTAAAGTATACAGCAATGAAATGCAAAACTGAAGGCACATGGGTTGAAACTAAGTGCAGATAAGACAGTGGTAATGGCAGCAAACTAGGAAAATCAGAAGAAGCTGAGAATTGAGACAGAAGGGAAGATAGTGGAACAGGTAAATAGCTTCAAGCATTTGGGAGGGGTGGTTGAGGAGAAGGGAAGTCTGATGAAGAGGTCAAAGCTGGAATCAGAGGGGCTGCAGCCAACAGGCATGGAGTGTCAGGTGTAGTCTATGACTAAGAAGCTGAAAAGTAAGCTATACAAGACAGAGATGTGACCTGTACTGCTGTATGGTACAGAAACCTGGGCAATAAAGCCAGAACATTTGAAGAAGCTAGAGGTGATAGAAATAAAGTGCCTGAGAAGGGTGGTAGGATTCACACTGGGGGACTGACAAAGAAATGAAGACATAAGAGCAGAAGACAAAGTAACTTCAATTGCAGAAAAGATCAAAGATCAAAGATAATAGATTACTGTGGTTTGGACACGTGCAGAAAAGCAGAAGACAATTTGGTGAGGAAGATTTGGGACAGACAGGAAGAAGGTAAGAGGAAGCGAGGACATTTAGCAAAGAGGTGGATGGATTGTGTGAAAGAAGATCTGTGACAGTCAGGCATGAGTGTTGAAGAAGACAGGAGTGGGGCATTGAATCAAGAGAGTTGCCGACAGTTAACGTGATACCCCATGTAGAAAAAATTGGAAAAGGGGGGCTGATGATGATAATGATGACTCACAAAGTTTAAAAGTAGCCCCTTATTTGAATATTCCTGAAAGACCTGTAAGGGTTTATCAGCTCAGCAGCCTGTGGAACCTCAATCTTAGTTAAAAGGTTTTATTTTTAACTATTAACAAACAAAGCATGACAACACACTATGAGCTACAACTATATTTAAGAAAACACTTTTGCGTGAGCTTCATTAGGTCCATCTAATAGAGTGGTTTACACTCAGGTTTGCCAGATGTCCCCAGTTGAGCGGGACTGTCCCAGGATCATCAACCTGATTCCAAGTCTTGCACTGCCGGTTAAAATCCTGGCAAAACAGCCTCTGCTTTGTTTGTTTTGATTGGCCCATATGCCGGTATATGAGCCAATCAAAAAATTGCAAAACAGAACTACTTCTGTTTAATGCGGACCTGCCTGATGTTACTTATTGAACAAAAGAAGGTCTCCTGTGTGATTTTTTTGATTGACTCTTATACCAGCATATGTCCAATCAAAATCGCCAAAGATAGAGCTACTTTAATTTTTTAATGCTTGTTTTTTTTTTTTTTTTTTTTTTTTTTTTTTTTTTGGTCTTCACTTATCCAGAAGGACCTTTTTTTCTTGTCCCTACCTGTCCCTGAAATCTGGCATTCCTGTTTAAACTTAGCATTGAAAATGCCTGCTTTTACAATGCTATCAGCAGACTTCATTTGTCATGAATGACACGTCAGTTCAAATCATTAAGCCTGATAAGGGTGGCAGTATATTTATTTAACTCACTTGATTATTCTAGCATTATGTGTGACCTTTTAAGAAATTAAGACAACTATTTGACTTTTCAGTTAATGAAATTAATATTAGTTATAGACACCTTGACTCCTTACTGGATGAATATTTCTTGGATCAAAGATTATCTACTGACCTGTATTATTTTCAAAAGATAAATTTTTCCATTGTAGCCACAATATTTGGTCTGCCAAAAGTTCATAAAAATATTGTAAAACCACCATTCAGGCCCATTGTGTCTGGTAGAAATTCAAAGACATACGATTTTGGAATAGTAATTGACAATTGATTGAAGCCTAGTTATAAGGTGGTTAAACACTTTCTTATCGATTCTTGGGATTTTCTTAGTAGATTAAAAAAAGCTGTGTGGTCTGATGAGTTAGCATTTCTCACTATACATGTAATTGATCTTTTTACAACTATTCCCCAAGATCAGGGGTTAGAATGTTTTTATGATAGTATGATAAGATTGAACTTTCTAGACTCAGATACCATTGGTTTAATTAAGGATTTAATGGGTTTAGTTTTAGATAACAACTTCATTTTGTTTGAAGGGGAATATTTAAACAGATAAAAGGAGTTGCAATGGGTGCACCATGTGCTCCAATTTATGATAATTTAGATTTGTTTGAATGGAAGAATAGAAATATTTTTAAGAGTAGTTACTATGAGAAATTTACAGAGCTTTATGTCAGATTCCTGGATGATATTTTTGTTTTTTATAAGGACCCTGTCCAGGACACTGACAATTTTATGATTTTCCTAAATAATTCCTCCATGTTTTTCAAGCTTATAGTTTTAGTTCTGAAGGTATTAATTATTTGGATACTACACTTTATAAATCTGAACATGAGCTTGGATCTAGGCTTTATAGAAAGCCCACTTTCAGTAACTCTTACCTACCTTTTAACAGCTGCCATCCTTTCCTTCAAAAAAAGAGCTTGGTGAAAGGACAGATGATTAGAGTAGCAAGAATGACTTCAGATTTTAGAGATGTTAGAGCTGAACTCGATTTTATTGCTAGTATGTTTTTGGCAAGAGGTTACCCCATAGATTTAACTAATGACATCAAGGAATATGTTCTATCTCAATGGGGCAATAAATATAAGTCGCTGTTAGGAATTCCCCTGCCACAAGCCCCTCAAATGAATATACCTAATGAGAGGTCAATTATTTTGAGTTTCGGCAGTCATACAAAAACAGTGAGAAATATTTTTCTAGCGAGATGGGCTTTGTTATCCAGTAATCCTGAGATTTTGGGAATCTTAGGACCTTCACCAACTTTTGTTTATAAAACATCTTCTAATTTTAAACAACTTTTTGAGAAGGTCAACAGGAATCCTAGATTTGATAACCACACAGGTACTTATAGATGCAGTTTGTGTGAACAATGTCAGTAGATTTTACAAGAAAAAAATATGATTTTGGAAAACAAAATTCAATTTAAATCATCTTTGTGAGGGGGAATTGTTTGACAAAAAGTGTGGTATATTTGGCCAAGTGCTCCCATTCTCCAGCTTTTTATTTAGTTAAGATGGATAGGGCATTTAGAAACAGAATTTATGAACATATTAATCAAATAAGAAAAGAATGTCAATAATGTCCTATATAAGCACTTATTATCCAGTGTTTCATATTTAGGTTTTAAGTTTGCATTATTGGAGCAGATCACAAGTAATTGCAGAGGTGGAGATTTGAAAATTCTCCTTGAATTAAGGGAGATGAAATGGTTGATTAAATTATGTGCCAACTACCCCCTTGGATTAAATGACATGTTTAATTTACAAACTATGTTGAAATACAGATCTGAAAAATATTATTTTTTTTTACATTCTATACTCTTAAGTCTCTTTATGAAATACTTCCATGTTCAAGTTTTAGGTAAGCTAGTCATCGATTGTACATTTAATATTTATGTCTTATGTACTGTTGCACTGCTTGAATACTGGATAACACGACTGAAGAAAAGTTTTTTTTTTAATTTTATTACAAAAAAGTACTTTTTAGTTTAACACTAGAATATTTGGTATTTATTAATTATTATTTGTATGTATTAGTTATATTGTTAGTCTTTAATATATTAACTTAGGTTTTAGATGCAATATGCCTTTAAGATCTACTGAAGTCATTGGTTTTAATTGTATTAGATTGATTGTTTGATTTGTTGTCCTCAAGAAATGTATTTTAAAGGAGGCTTGTGTCTATTGCAAACAGATTCTGATGAAGTCCAGCACAATGGATGAAAGCACTTAATTTCTTTGAGTGGTTAATGCTGTTTTTATTGTCGTTCATTAAAGTGTAATTTGTTTTACTAATGCTTCAATGAGGGTGGTGTTTTAGGGTCCGATTTGATTTTATTATACTTAGTAGTTTTTTGACCATACTTACGTATGACAGAAGAATGCCAAAGAAGCTGAAAAGTAAGGTGCGACCAGTACTACTGTATGGTACAGAAACCTGGGCAGCAAAGGCAGAGCAGATGAAAAAGCTGGAGGTGATGGAAATGAAGTGCCAGAGGAGAGTGGTAAGATGCAGTCTGTGGGACAGATGAAGAAATGAAGACTTTGGGCTGCATGATGCCAGGGAATCTTCTTGGGCTAGGCTTATATAGGCTCCAGGGCCATTAGCCTAGTACATACCTATGAACCTAAGAAGCCAAAGTGACTCCAATTTCAGAAAATATCAAAGAGAATGGATTACAATGGTTTGGACACGTGCAGAAAAGCAGAAGATAATCTGGTGAAGACGATTTGGGACAGACAGGAAGAAGATAAGAGGAAACAAGGATGTCCAGCAAAGAGGTGGATGGACTGTGTGAAAGAAGATCTGCGACAGTCATGCATGAATGTTGAAGAAGGCAGGAGTGTGGCACTGAATTGGGAGAGATGACAACAGTTAGAAAATGTGAAAAGGGGCGCTGATGATGATGATGATTTATATTTATATATATATATATATATATATATATATATATATATATATACATATATATATAGATAGATATATATGTGTGTGTGTGTGTATGTGTGTGTAGGGAGAATGCTGGATGTAGCCCATCAGCTGTTAAAGACCTTGAATTAGCTAGTTTAGTAAAGCAATAATTTCTTTCTCAGTAAAGTGTATAAATGGAAGGCTGGAGAGAAGTCATCATGCAGGTTTCAAGGCTGCATAGTCATTTACTTAGACAGATGAGTTACAAGAGGGCAAATGTACCCTCTTTAGGTATCAGTGAGGTTGTGGCACATACATTCTTCAGTAATCTTTAATTCTAGCTCACAATCTATATGGATTGCACAGGCAGTCACTTGTTTTTTTGTTGTAATATAGATGGATTTGAGTCATCCAATACTTTTTTATTCAGTTATATACTGTAATATATGAGTAAGACTTTTGACTATCACCTATTTACTTCCATTCATGCCAAAGTGAGTCACAAAGACTAAAAGGGTTTTATGATTCACTGTTCTTCATGGGATATTGATCACAGGAAGCCTTCTGGTAAAACCTATGAAATCTATCTTGTATTTTAAGCAGGGTTTTTGGAGCACTGTTCCATGCTGAATCAATGTTTGGGTCTATAAATATGTATATCTGGCTTATTTGGCAGTCTGTGATGAAACATTATATATTTAAAACATGAAGTAAGTGTTAAAAAAGCTGTAGTGTTAAAAAAGCTGTAGTGCTTCAACTCCATTAGTTTTATTTTCAGTCTGTGAAACAGTATAACAGAACACCAGACTACATGGCATATGTACTTTGAAAAAGACTGAAGGTACTAATTGAATGCCAAGTTCCATTTTTTCAGATGTAAAATATTTCCCTCATTTTTGAGACCGATTATTAAAGGTTTGCTTTTTAAATACAGAAACATTTCATAGAAACACATTACTACTATATATATTAGGATTTTTTAATAGCATTACCATGGTGCTTACAGGAAATCTGTGCCTCTTTATTATTACATGATTTTGCATATCCAACATTTAGCTGTCATCTCTGTTCTTGTATTTTGGGTCTAGCATTAGAATACATATTATTTTATTGTGTATATACCCCTTGGTTTTCTGACACATATTCCAAGTCTAGAAAACTTAGGGGATTCTGAGGTCTGCATAGCTAATGCCGCTGCATTAGAAATCAGTTTATCTGAATACGCTCTTGCAGTTCATTAATAGTGTCTGTTTTAGCTACCAGTTCAGACAATGTTCTTTTAGTATCTCACTATATATCTTTCTAGACAGTTCTTGAAATACCTTAGCACTTCTGAAAGCATCATAAATACTGACATATTTTGTCAGACAGTCAGTGAGAATCATATTCATTTTCAACAGGTCTGTCTTGTGCCTTCTGAGGAGTCAGTCATCTGCAATGCAAACAATAAATGATTTTGGTTGTTCATACTGCTTGAAAACATCACCTTCAGGTTACTTCTTGCTTGAATATAGAATTGAATATAGCTGAATTCTTACCTTACCCCCTTCTTTCAGTGATGACAGATGTCTATTTTATTAACCATAACCATAACAAAATTTCTGACTTGATTGATTTTTGTTCTATGCTTATTGAACATACACTTAATTTTAATGAGTTTGCAAAAAGCAGATACAGGAGCTAACCCTTTTAATCTATGAACCATAAGAAACTGAGTTGGGGGTAGACAAAAAACTTGCAGTGATTAATTCCTTTATTGTAATAAAGTTAAAAGGCAAATCATGCAACAGCCACTGCTAATGCTGTCTAGCTTCTTCATAAAGTTTTGACAATTTGGACTGTAATCTAGACTTGAACATCAGACTGTGCATAGTTAAGACTAAATGAGACATGCAGAAATTCTCAATACAGCCACATCTGGAATATACTAACTTAAATATATAGTTTTCAGTGCACTGGCCATACCTCTACTTGTTGCATCTGTTAACTTTGCAAACTCCAGAAAATGGCAAGAACAAACCAAATATTTATTTTATTTATTTTATTTTACATTTGTTGACTGGGATAGTCAGAATTGATACATGACCATTTTCAGCAGTGGCCCAGGCAGAAAAGCTCCAGAAAAGTAATAATAATAGTACAATAATACTCAAAGAGAGCAAAAAGGATGTAGATATATCATTTCAGGAGGTATAACACAGTAGGAATACACTGGTGCATGCTAAAGGTTAATAGAGCGAGAAAATAATATAAATAAATCATTTCACAAATGTTTAGCACAATAGGAAAATGGTACAGTATACAAAAAGGTTGAACTCAGCAGGCATAACTGTACATTATGACATAACCCAACAGATCAATAAAATGGCTTGCTTGCTAATAGTCAGTTAAGTAGAGAAAGACCAAGATGTTGGATTGGGTTAGTCAGGGGCAGAGCCAGTTAGACTTAAAATATATTTTGAGGCCTTTTTAAACAGGGGTAGAGATGTTTCTTGGGTAAGAGTTGCAGGGCGTTGGTTCCAAATTTTACCAACTGAGTTTGCAAACAGGGAATTCCCTGCTGTGCTGTTGAATTTTAGGGTTAGGACCAATAGTTTGTTGGAGGAACAAAGAGCCTGAGAGCATTATGTGGGCTGATAATACTCTTGAGAGTTGGGGTATTATCAGGTTGGTTGAGTACTTTGTGTGCTACTTGTAAGCTGGTTGAACTTCAAAAGGGAAGGAAATTCCAGCCAGTCAAGTAGAACTAGGTTGTTGCAATGGTGAGTCCTGTATGCCATACCAGTGGAAAATCTAGCTATATGGTAGTATCAGGAGGATAGTTTGTTGAGATTAGTTTTAGAGAGGTTAGTAAATACCAACGAGGCATAGAGGAGAGTGGAGAGAAGATGGATTCGTGCAATAGCAAACCTAGCAAAAGGGGTGAGGAAAGGTTTGACCTTGTAGAGGGAGCCTAGTTTTTTGTTAATGGACTTAATAGTGTGGTCAACATACGCATCAAATTTGAGGTTATTGTCTATTAGTACTCCTAGGAGTTTAGTTTGGATATCTGGGGAGATGACTGTGCTTTCAATACTGAAATAAACTTATTATTCTTATTCTATAGTCTTCTCAATACTAAGCTATATGTCATATTTTAAATTATACTATATTAAATTATCACTACAATTTTTTGAACATTCTATTCTGTTTGTACAGACATAGCTAGCAAAACTAAGGCATCACAAATTCTTTATTTGTACCTATATCCTGAAGCTAGTGTACTACACATTTGCAATTCAGGATCAATCTCAGTACATTTTTGAATCTCTAAGAAAACATCGTTGCATTTTTATTTATTTATATATTTATTTACATATGCAAATATACATACTTCACTAAACCAATAAGTGAGAGACCCCTTTCTGCCACATACAAGCTCACAATGACAAAGACAATAACAAATAAGAATTGCACTCAGGATTACAAAGAGAAATTAAACAGTGTTGCCATGCAGACATTTGACAATGATTTCATGTAAAAAAGATAGTAAAGGGGTGACAGTGAATAAGCTCTAAGTAACATTTACAAGAATGCATATATATCAATGTTTAAATGTATAATCAAGAGGATGTAAACGTCATTGTAAATGCAAAATTGTATGTAAGCATATTACACACTTCTTGGCATTGTAAGATACATAACTTTCTTTGAGCAGATAATATTTAAGTATCTGGACTTTCTTTAGCAAATATAGGTGATTCAGCACATCTCCTATAGGCATCTTTTTTCTTTGCTTATAACTCCTACCAACATTCTTTGCAATCTACGTTATGCTTTGCGCAACAACCTGAATACACTTTGTACAATCTTAAGGTTTCTGTCCACTAGCACTTTTTCCCATAAATTTACACCTGTATACTATAACTAGCAGTCATATTTCCATCTGAGGTTGAAAGGTCCAGGATAAAGTGGACTCAATACCTGAAGACAAGAGTCTTTTGAAAGTATATGCTGAATTGTGGGGTACAAGAAGGCAGAAAATCCAGAAATGTAACCACCACTAATTTATGGTGACAGAAGTAGTGGACTTCTGAATTGTGAACTCTTTGACCAACTCCTTGGATTTGCCTATTAGCAGTACATTTAAATTGTAAATATATATATGTGTATCTCTCAAACACCTCCTCTAAATACTAAAAAAAAAGATGTGGGAGGTTGAAGACAGAGCTTCAGGGATTAGTAGATCTAAAAATAACTTTATCCTTGATTTTGGACAGAAAATATGGTAAAAACTCCTGGATAAATTACGGCAAATACAAAGAAATATGTGGTGGTGCTGCGGTAGCATTGTCACCTCACAGTATGACGTTTCACTTATAGACACATCCAGAAAAAGGATAAATTATTATTATCGTCATTAAAGACATTTTTCTCATTTTATACATGGGGTCAGCGTATAACATGAACTGCTGCGACCTCTCTTGATTCACTGCCACTCTCTAACCTTCTTTGACAGTCAAACTTGACTGTTGCAGGTCTTCTGTCATACAATTTGTCCATCTCTTAGCTGAATGTCCTCATTTCTTTCTGCATTCTTCCAGTTTCTGCCATATATTATTCACCAAACTGTCTGCTTTCATGAGCATATGTATGAACCACCATAAATTATTCTCCCTGACCTCCTTTGCAATTGTGACTTCTTTGCTATATGTCTGATGCCCTCATTTCTTTATCTGTCCCATAGAGTATTTCATACCACCCACCTCAGGCACTTGATCTCCATCACCTTCAGCTACCACAACTGCTCTGCCTTCAATCTCCAGGTTTCTGTATTATACAGCAGTACTGGCTGCACCACTGTTTTGTACACATTACTTATCAGCATCTTTGACATTCCTCTGTCACACACTACCTCTGACAATCTGTACCACTTGACTGCAGCACCTGTAATTACAGCTTCCCTTCTCCACAACCACCCCTCCCAGACACTTGAAGTTGTTAACCTGCTCTTCTATTTTCCTTTCTATCTCAATGTTAAGCTTCTTCTGATTTCCCATTTTTGCTGACATGACAACTGTCTTGTCTATATTCATGCCGTGTGTCTTCAGTTTTGCACTTCAGTCCCCTATCATTTGCTGAAGTCCCTGTTCAGAGTCTGTTTGTAGAGCCACAATGACAGCATCCAGCAGCTTTTTTGATCCATCCACTCCAGCCTGTTTGAAAATGTAGTCCATCACCAATATGAGCAGAATCAGGCTCAGAGTTAAATCTTGATGAACACCCACCTACTCCCATTGGGAACCTGTCTGTGAGTCTGAACACTGTTTGTACTTGTGCCATTAGATACTTGAACATAGCCTGCACTAATTCATACAATGTTTCATGGACCTTGAACCTTCACGGGGCCTTCCATGTCAGCTTTCCTGTGTCCTTATCATAAGCTTTTCCAGGTATAAGAACAACAAAGTTGGAATCATTTGCTTATCTCCAACCTCTTGTCTACTATTTCATTACAAGGATCAGAGTGGTGGTGCTGCATCCTGATCTGAATCCAGCTGCTCGTCTCCATCTTACTTTCTGCTACTCTTCAGTACTCATTTATCAGATACCCTCTCTAACACTGTCATGTAGTGTGATAGGAGTTTGATGCCTCTGTACTACTCACAGTTGTGAATGTCCCCTTTGTTCCTGTAATGTAGCACTAGAAAGTTAACCCTCTAGTCATCTGAGACATGCCTTTCTCTCTATACTACAGTGAAGAACCTCAGAAAACTTTCCTCCCCTAATTCACCCAACATTTTGATCATGTCTACCATGACTTTACCTGAGCCAGGTGGTTTCTCTGACTTAATTTTCCTGTTCTTATTTCTTCCAGGATTATCTTCTTCCTCTTTAATCATAGGCTATGCATGGGCTAGTACAGTTTCTGTGGGGTTTTCTTCATTCAGAAGCTGCTGGAAATGCTCCTTCCTTCTGTCTCTGATGTAAGGTGAGCTGGTGTCAAAGAAAATACTTTAAAAGACCAAAAGCATAAGCTTCAGTTCAGGTATCTTTATTCTTGCGCAAGGAGACAAAAAATGCAGTTACAGAGTTTGTCTGACTAAAATCAGGAAGTGTCACAATTATTATACCTTTCTTTCAAGGCATTGCCCACTACGGCTGATGTAGCAGATCACCAGTTCACAATTCTGTTACTTTACAGATGTTTCTCACATTTCTAGCTGACTCTTCAAAGTTTAAAAAAGATTTTTCAGTAAACAGGATGGCCTTGACGACCACCGGTCAGTTATAACTTTCTTGCTATGTGATGTTACAAGTCTAGGTACTATGGCTAATTCGAGCACAATGCAAGTACAGATTTCTGAAGCAGTTCATTGTTTATAGTATCTAACTTTCTTGCAGCTTGTGCAGTTTTTCATTAGCACAAACAGAGCTTATTGTTCATAATGAATGGATCTACAGAAATTATTATTATTATTCTCCATTTAATTTCCTGACCTAGCAGAAAATCACCTGCTTTCCAGTACATTTCCAAAGCATAAACATGTATTTTGCTGTGCTAGCAAACTAGGTTAGTGTGCATCTTGCAGTCAGAAAGTACAATTTTAGAAAAGCATGTTTTCAGTTTCAAATAGAACTAATGCTGCATATAGAATAAAAACGTGTTAATCTTCCCTTATTTAAAATAAGCATTGCACACATATGTTAATACGTATTTTTCTAACAGCTGGTGAACAGATTGTTGTTGGCATCCATTCTGAAAGGTGTATGATGACAATCTTGTTTATAATTCTGTCTTGGTCTTACAACATGATAGCTATTCTTTATGCTATCTTCAAAGTCACTTTCTAAAAGATGGTAGAGTTTCTCTGATGCCTTGTTCTCTGCAATTACAACTCCTCTCTTAACCTGTTTGTTAGCCAACCAATATTCCTTCTTAGACTAGTCCTTCTTCCATATCTCCCACTTCTTGCACTCCATTCTTTCGATAACTTCTACATTCTAGTCATTTTTAGCAAAGGAGTTCCAAAACTGGATTCATTTTATTGAATCCCTGGTTCCTGTTTTCCTCTGTTGTGCCTGATTTGGAAGTGTAACTTCTACATTCTCCCATCAGTTTTCCTAAAATTTCTTATAACTATACCTGTCTAGACTATCTATCCATTGTACAGTCTTCACATATCCAGTTTTGAGACGCTGCTATTCTTCTTTAACTTCACATATTTTCACTTCTTTCAGAGGTTCTTGAGCCCTGACTATATCCCAACTACTGTGATTTTGCTATTTCTACCCCAATGCTGCTTCCTTAGTAGGAGGAAGTTACTCATGTGGCATGTTGTGACCGTTTCCTCTTGCTGAACTATGTGTTGGCCACTATCAAGCCATTTGCAGACACCCCACCCATGAAGACCAACGCAGTTCTCATATCCTATTTGTCTGTCTGTCCCAATAAGAGCTTTCAGGTGTCCCATTAACATCATCAACTCATTTTGTCCCTCTTTGTCTTGTAGGTCCTGCAACTGTGGCCTGAATGCACTCTTTTCCCTCCCATCAGAACCCTGCTGTGGGGCATAGGCTGAGATTGTCACTACTAGCTTAACTTTACATAGGAGTCTTACTGCCATGAGTCTATCAATAATACTGATAACATCCCTCATTGTCTTCAGAAAACTGTCTCACTACAATTCCCTCATACAGTTTTTAATCTTTCCTCTCCCTCAGTAATAGACTCAGGATCCCAAGCCAAATGACTTTGGTGTAGTGCCCTTCCACCATCTCTCTTGGATGGACTGGAGATCCAGTCTCCTCTTTACCAACATGTTGCTCACATTCATGCTGTGGCGTGTCAATGCTCCTATATTCAGTGTTGCAATCCTTAGTTACGTTTTTGAAAGGTGGACTAGTTTTCTATCTGGCTTTCACTCAACAAAGCTATACCATGTACCCAGGCTGGGCAACTGGGCACTAGTCAGCTAGTAGCCAATTGAACAAAAATATGAGTAAAAATATAATAAAAGAATAAAGTACTTAAATGAGATTGTATCAAATCAACATCCTGACAGACAGGGGACTGAGGTCAAATTGGTAGGTCTAAAGAATGCACCAAAGAAAAAAAAATAGGTCACCCTTGGTATCCTAATCAGGAAAATAAATAAGAAAGTGTGCAAACTAATGCAATACAAATGAGTAAACCCCACCTCCTGTTGGGACAACAAAGGAGGGCAGAGTGTATGACATGGCACAGAATGATACCTAGGGCAATAAAGTAGAAGTGGAGGTATCTGGAGGTGCAGCGGTTAGCATTGCCGCCTCACAGCAAGAGGTTCTCCAGTTCAATCCTCGGCTGGGGTGCCTTCTGCGCGGAGTCTGCATGTGCTCCCTGTGGTCTTGTAGATTTCCTCCGGGTGCTCCGGTTTCCTCCCACATCCTAAATACATGCTGTAGGTGGATTGGACACTCTAAATTGGCCCTAGGTGTGAGTGCATGCATGTGGAAGGTTGGGTGCCGGGATGGCGACTCAACACCGTAAAACTCCACTGCCAATCATGAGCAGACAGGTGATCCACTGTGGTGACCCCTAACTGGGAAAAAGCCGAAAGAAGAAGAAGGAGGTATCCAAAAATGATTACAATCTGATTTCCAGTATCTAGGTCTTAAGGCAGGACTGTAAAATAGAAGTGTAAGTGTTAACCATGTTAACAGTTCCCTGGACTAAGGGGAATTCACAGTGTGTTGAGAAATGTTAGTTCTAAACACAGAAGTAGGGCAAGCTTCAGATCAGAGTTAATGACATTCATTCCACTCTTCATCAAGCTAACTCCATAGTGTTAAGCCTACAGGCTGACTCCAGTGTAAAGTAAGCCTAGTTTTGAGCCAGCATTATTGGCATTGAGAGCAAGAATCAAGATTGATGTTGAGATAATCAAAATACTTGTTCCCAGAAAGATGATTGGATCTGAGAAATCCCAAATGAGTCACCTTGAAACCAAATAAGTATTTAACCTTCCTGATAATCAAAATTTGACCTAATCCCAGGATCAACACTGGGGCAGGTAACCAGAGTGAGCAGGCCATATCAATATACAGCCACAACTGACACAAATCAAAAACAGGTCTGCTGTTGTTGTTCTTTTGGCTTTTCCTGATTAGGGGTCGCCACAGTGGAACTCCAGTCAGCTAATGATTGGCAGTAGATTTTCATGAACGCCGAGGTGCCAGCTCGACGTTTAACCTTCAACGAAGGCACGCCCATTTACCCATGTCTTTCGAACGCCCACCCAACCACGGGCAGGACAAAACAGGTCTGATGAGAGGTCCAAACTGAGAAGAACTGGCTCAACTGTAACAAAAGATAATTACAGAAAGGCAGACAAGCCCATAAGTTAATTTACATGTCAGTCACATTGAAATGTATCAGTATACCAACACAAGTGAGAAAGAAAAGAAAACAGGGTTGGTGAGAGTACTAAACTGAGAAGACATACAACTATAACATAACACATTTATGTCCATGAAAGACAACTTCCGAATACATTTTGCATGTGAGATACACTAAGCACAACTATATTCCAGGGATAAACAAATGATAGCTGCTAAAACAACTGAGACACAAAGTCTAACAAATGAAAGAGGTTTTAGAAAGATATTCTTAGATTAGTAGCCCCAAGTTTAGAATTATCTCTCAGTGGACCACCAAAGAAAATAACAGCATCTGCCTAGTAGTAATATAACAGTAAGAAAATAAGTTCTTAGGGAAAGGGGAGTAGATAAATTAAACTTTCAAATACTAACATTGAAACAGGAAATTCTGAGTTTAGAAGGTACCTGGAGAAGAAACAAAGTGAAAACATCAAAATCTTTAGGAGAAATATAAAATTCACATGAAATTCTGAAAATTAGCAACAGTTGCTTGAGGTCATTTACAGATGCAATTCAACCATAGCTACACAGGATTATGGAGAAAATGGAGAAAATTTGTAGCTTTGGAAATTTTTAGATGCAAAACTGATGAGCCCCGCCTGTATCAAGTCTTGAGAGTAATAGAAGATGGACCATTCATATCACATTTAAATTCATTTGGATAGAGATGGAACATAAAGCTTGGCTTTGGGACAAAGAAACAGGCAAGATATTTGGCTGTCATTTTAAACAGCAAAAGTAACGGGTATGTAGCAACACTAATAGCACAGATAGATAGCAGGTAAAGAAAATTAATGAAGTGGTGAAATATTTTTATGATGGTGTGTCAGAGAAGCATATAACCGAGTTGGTGGAGTGGAGAATGAGAGATGTAAAGAGATTTTGACAAATGTAAAACATCCTGTCCCATCTTCTAAGCATGACTATTTGCAGTTACCTATTACCTGGGATGAAGGGAACATTACAATTAAGAAAACTCCAAAAAGAAAAGCTCTGTGATCAGATGGCTTCACATGGATTTGTTCCCCCTTTTTCAGGAATATTAAAGGTAAATAGTGGCCTTTTCCATCCTGTTCTGTTATTCCAGTGCTCCAAAACTCAGGGAGTATGCCTCTAAAATACTGAATTATCACCCCATATCTCTTGTTAATGTGGATTAAATAAAATGCACCTGATTTTATTTTATTTATTTATTTATTTTAGATTTATTTTTTATTTTACATTTGTTAACCGGGCTAGTCCAGCTGGATTGTATGTCCATTTTCAGTGGAGGCCCGGGGAGATAAGCTCCATTTGTGAACACAGAGATACAGTAAAGACATCACAACATCATACAAACATTTTTTTTTTCATCTGATCATATCACACATATATATCCTGCAACAATAATACAAGGAAAGAATGTTATAATGCTAAGTATCAGCTAATTCTTGAGGAAAGAAGCACAAAACACACACCTACATTCGCGGAGGCTCTCAGTAATAACCTGCCCAAACAACAGAGACCTCCAAAGCAGAAATGTGAGCAACCTCCACCCCCCACCACAACCCAAATGACACATAGCCCACATACTCAGTGTGCCACTCAGCTACAGCCCATAAGGCATAACATACCCAACACTCTAGTCATAGGTGACTATAGTCAGGCACACTGATGTTCCACTCACCAGGCTAAACAAGGAAAAAGTTACTGTCAGCTGCCTGTCAGGTGCCAGGATCCACCACATAATGCACGCACTCAGGTCACTCCACAACAAGTACAAATATGACTCTGTCATTGTCCATGTTGGTGTGAATGACCTGAGATGTACCTCCCTGGACTACATGAAAAGAGACATGGAGGAGCTCTCTGATCTTGTAGCCCAGGCAGGTATGACCCTAGCCCTGAGTAGCATCCTGCCATCACCCAGAATGATACCACAGTACAAGGACAAAATGATTGACTTTAACAATTGGCTAAGCTTCTGGTGTCATTCTAAGGGAATCCAGTATCTGTCTGCCTGGGATGACATGATCGACAGACCACGCTGCTTTGCCAGAGATGGCCTGCACCTGTCGCCCTTAGGATTCCGGATACTGGCAAAGGCTCTTGCCACCCCTATAGTGCCTTTTTTAGGAAAGGTTCAAATGACAAATTCACCACTGTAACAGGTACAAGCAAGCAAAATCTGAGGGTAATGCTACTCAATGCTAGAAGTCTAAACCTCAAACTGCACTCACTTGAGGCACTCCTTAAAATGGAGAACATTGACATCTGTGCAGTGACAGAGACCTGGTTCAAAGCTCCAGAGAGCACCCCTGCATTACCAGGCTATAATTCATACCACACCATTTGGCCACCAAACCCGGACCGAAACACTAAACGTGGAGGTGTGTCCATATTCATTAAGGATATCCACACCTCCAAGCTAGTTACTCAGCATAATGCATCCGAGATTATCCAAGTTCAACTAACTCTGGGCAAAACCGCAATCCAGATTGTAGCTTGCTACAGACCCCCCCATCATGCCCCAGGATTCCCACTCCTCTTTTCTTGATACACTGGAAAATATTAAGGTACAACCCAACACTCTAATGATGGGTGATTTCAACTACCCTACCATTAACTGGGAAAACTACTCATGCACCAACTCTTTTGTTCAACGTTTTCTGGAAATCATCAATTCCAATGCCTTGGATCAACTTATCCACACCCACACCAGGGGCAGCAATATCCTAGACCTGGTCATCACCAACATGGGTGACCGGTGTTCCACACCAGAGGTCAGCTCCTCGTTGGTCAGATCCGACCACAAGCTAATCACCTTAGACATCCACATCCCGCTCCCACCCCCCATTAGAAAAACAGCCATAAAAAATGTCTCCAAAGCCAACTTCACGCTTCTTAAGCCAGAAGTGGCAAACTTCACGACACCCATGCAGATGGACAATAGAGGTACGACTGCTGAATCCTACACAAATGCACTTTATAAGCACTTACACGAGTGCATGGATCATGATATCCCTAACAGAACCAAGATGCTATCCTCCAAAAAAGGAAGCCAATCTGGTGGTCTTCTGCCATAAACAAACTCTACAACAGAAGAAAGAAACTGTTGCAAAAAAGAGTAAAATTCCACGATTGGAGGAACTCCCTGGTCAGCCTCAGTAGGAAGCTGAGATCCCTCATAAAATCCTCCAAAGCTAGTTATGAAAACAAAATTACCACTGATTCTAAAGACAACCACAAAGCATTCTATAGCTATGTCAAGAATCTCAATGGCAATACTCAGATCTGCTCTGAGTTACAGCACAATGACACTACATATACAGAACCAACTGATATTGCCAACATCCTGGCAGATAGGTTCAGTGCTATCTTTACCCCCCTCTCACCCCCTAAAGGGCCAATCTTTATACGGGAAGAATGCAAAGTTCCTGTAATCACGGCTGCACAGGTAAAAACCTCACTCTCCAAAGCCAAGAACACAGCATCCATGGGACCTGCCAACATCCCAGGCTGTCTTCTACACGTACTACAGAATGAACTGGCACCCCACCTAAGTACCATGTTCAATCATAGCCTCACCTCAGGCTTTGTGCCCATTGAATGGCTCACCGTGACGGTTATCCCACTCCACAAAGTGGGGGCCACAACAGACCCCGGGAACTACCGCCCCATTAGCCTGATGAGCCTGGTCTGCAAGGCCATGGAACGTATCATCATGGAACTCTTAAACAAAGATATTGGAGATCTCCAAACTCTGGACCCCACACAGTTCGGGTTTGTAAAAGGCAGATCATGTCTCCTAAACCTGATAGACTTCTTTGAAATAGTCACCAAAGCCATAGATGAGGGTAAGGTAGTTCGCACAGCCTATCTAGATCTCGCCAAGGCATTCAACACCATCCCCCACTCTGGAATTATAGATAAACTCACTAAACTAGGTATAAATCCCTATGTCACAAGATGGGTTGCCAATTGGCTTACTGACAGAACCCACACTGTGAAAGTAGCAGACTCCAAATCAGACGTCAGACCAGTGACAAGTGGAGTAACACAGGGTTCAGTCCTGGGTCCTCTCCTGTTTGGTATCTACTTCTCTGAAGTACAGGCTAACACAGAAGGTCTTTGGCTAACTAAATTTGCAGATGACTGCAAACTAGGAGCATAATCAAAACTCCTAACGATGTGGACATCCTACAAAAGGGCCTCACTGAGACAGATGCCTGGTGTCAAAGCCATGATCTCAAGCTCAATGCCGAAAAGTGCATTGTCATCCTCTTTGGTAAAAACTCTGTACCCATGAACTACCACATAGGCGGTAGTCTACTTAACACCGAAAGTGTGATAAGAGACCTTGGGACACCGGTGGACAGTAGTCTCTCCTTTGATAATCACATTGCCACAGTGGTCAGGAAATCCTTCTACGTGGTGCACCTCATCACAAAAAGTTTCTCATCCAGAAAAAAAGAGGTCATTGTTCCCCTCTACCCATCACTCATTAGACCCATTATAGAGTACAATGCCCCTTTTGGTATGTACCTCACAAGACATCTACAACAACTGGAAAGGTCTCAAAAATACCTCACAAAGAGGATTACCAGCCTCAAACAGATGCCCTATGCAGACCGTCTCAAAAAATTCCAGCTTTACTCTGTTGCATATCGCCTACTCAGAGGCGCTCTCTGCCTAACATACAAAGCTATGTCAAACCCAGAGCTGTTGGACATGCTCCACTTAAAGAAATCCCAATCCCTCTGAGCTACACGCTCTAGGGACCTAAACCTTGTCACCACAATAAACAGATCATACTGGAGGGATAGATTCCTGTCCCAGAGACTTCCCATACTCTGGAACAGACTACCTATCTATGTCAAACAGAACTCCTCATTAGCATTCTTCAAGAAAAATCTTGATGATTGGATGGGTAATAGGAAATTCACCCCGGGGATCACTTCTGTGGTTCTGCTTGACAGGGGCATAGGAAAATAATTTTCTTGGGTGGCGAAAGCCAGGGTACCTTTTTGGCTAGGCTTGTATAGGCCCTAGGGCCAATAGCCTAGTACCTACCTATGAACCTATTTCTTTTCAATGATTATACAAAAATAGGAAAGGTCATTTTACAGAATGTTATTTGAGAAAATAATATACAGAACGATTGAAACAGAACATTCATGACAAGACTTATGAAAATTACTTGAGATATTCACTACTTAAAAGGGCTATATCATAATAGTTTAGCGAAGAGGATGCAGTATAGTGGTAGAGTAGAGGAAATCAGAGGATTTGTCAGGGTTGGAACAGGAGCATAACCAGTGTGTCTTAAGGTGTTTCTTGAGTCTTTGTTTAAAAAACGGCAGCGAGTGAAGTATAGTTAGCTCTTATGGCAGCTTATTCCAGTTTTTTTCAGCGGTATTGTTGAATAAGGAGTCGCCTGCCGGGTTATTAGACTTGCTTGTGTTAGCAAGAAGTTTCCTGGAAGATCGTAAGGAGCTGAGATTTCTTTAAGGGGTAATAAGATTGGAAAGTATAGGGGTATTGTTTGGTTGGTAAAATATTTTATGAACTATGGTAAGTTGTGAAAATATCAAAATGTTTTTAGTTCTAACCATTCAAGTTGCTGTAGGTTCAGACAATGGTGAGTTCTATAATGGCTCCCAGTGGCAAATCTGGCTACATTGTTATAGGAGTTGACAATTTTGACAAGATTAGTTTTTTGTAGGTTAGTGTATATGGGTGAAGCATACAGAATGGATGAGATTAAATTACGACCTAATAGAGTAAAACTCTGCCTCTGTAATTTAATTTCATCGATTCAGGCAGAATTTGTGTGTGGCTATACAAGTGCAGATCATTTGTGAATGCTCATCACTTTGATGCATGCTCAAAATACAGAAGGGACGCAGGACCCAACAGGGCTATGAATCAGTGGATTTCAAACCAGTATTCAATTCCATTTCAATGGCCTACATCTGTAAGGTGACAGCAGTTGTGGGGTGCTCCCCCAAGGTTTGAGTTGGTTGCTAGTGATTTCTATCATAGTCGGAAGATATCGGTCCTGATGATTTTTTTTCTGTTGCTAAAGGGGGCAAAGCTTGGGTGACAGCTCTTGTTTGCTTTCCTCCTTTTGACTATCAAGCTTCTGCAATGTATTACCCACTTTGATGACTTTGATAAAGGGTGGTTATGTGCAGATTTGCAGATGAACTCTTTGTTGTTTACTAAGGATTGGCATTTGTTGAGGAAATATTTTGAGTTGTTCATGGATCCAGCTATTACATTAAGATTGAAACTTAATGCAGGAATAACAGAAATATTTCCAGTTAACTTCTGTGCTATGTGACTTCAGTGGGAGCAGAGATTTAGTTTCACTTGATACCAATGACTACTAAAATACACAAGAAAACAGCTGTATATAAAAAAAAAAAACAACAAAAAAAAAAGAAGGGCAGTGAAAGCTAACAAGAAGCCATTACGGTAGACGTTATATCTGTAGTTCCATACCTGGGAATTTATAAGGTTCTCCACCTTTTATAGACTGTGAATAGATAAGATGCTTGTTATGCCTGCGCTGTTTTATGTTTTGAGGCATTTACCTTGTAGTGGATCTCACCTTGGCAATAATGTCAATTAAAAATTATTTTTAGTACTTACTGGAGAGTAGAGTGCATAAGACGTCACTTCTTTTTAACTAAAGGGACAGGAGCATGAGATGCCCTGTTATACCTCAGTATGCAGTAGCTTTAATTTTGCAGTACATATGCCAGGCAAATATGAAGTCTGGGCCATGAGAGGAGGATAAAGAAACCATGTTGTGAGGATAACACCCTGTCAACTTATTAGTATTCTAGGTTTTGACTTAAACACCTTCTATGATGCCATCTTATTGTAATGTTCCACAAGGTAATGCAAAAGATGAGAACAGAGATAAGTACATCTCATTTAACAGGAATGTGATATTCTACTTTCAGGCCATCATTTGTTACAAATATGGGATGTAAAAACATACTGGAAGAACTGGGAAGATGTGAGCATTATCACCTTTGGAAATTTGCAGCAAAAGGTTAGACACTACTCAATACTGGCTTCTTTTAGAGATTTCCATGGTAGGTTTGGTCTTCCAAATAAAGATCATTGCAGGTATTTACATTTGAGTGTAGTATTTAAGCCAGCATTAATAAGTCTTATCTTACATGAAGCATTACATGCACTGAGTTCAGTAAACATGAAGCACACAAAAGGGGAAAGAAAAGTAAAGCTGATTAAAACCTCCTAGTGATAAAACCTTCCTAGGGAAAAAAAGATGTAGGCAGAACATAGAACTTGCAGAGGACTTGGGTCAATATGTTAAAATGGAAGATAGGGCAGGAGTCCAAATTGCACTGTACCAAATTATTTCACCTGTTTCTACCTTATGATTAATATTATTAAAAAAATGTTCTTGTTTATGAAACAGGGTTACTGGACTGCATCAAATTTGCTGAATAAATTCCAAGAGTACATCAAGGTGCAGTCATTATGGGAGTGGGCCATACAAATATCCGAATGAGTCCTCCATTGGCATCTATAATATTAATCCCTAGTAAGTAAAAAGATCTTCCACTTTTGTGCAGAATGGGGCTTTGAGTGAGGTCTCTTGGCCAGCTGTGGCAACTACACCTTTAGCCAGCTATGGGAGAGGTGTGTGATGGCTATTCAAACCTTGAGATCTGGTACTGTTGATGTAAATCTGGGGTATAACTATAATGTTTAATACCTGACTTGTACATTTCTTGTGAACCTCTATCTGTGATAGGCACTTTTGCACGTGCTGTTTGAATATATTTTTCAGTGCTCATATACTTAAATGTTGCAGTTTTATATTTACGGTTCTATACAAGCTTTGAAAATGGTTGTTTAGAGAAATAAAAATAAAAAATGAATCCCTGAATCACTGTATAGCCTACAAAATGTTTGTTTTGTTTTTAGTAAAGAAGTACAGCATTAGTCATTTGATCATAGCATATAACATTTTTCATAATGGTAAGTACAGTTTACTACTGAAACCTTGAAACTGCATCTGTCGATTGGCCTCAACGTTGAACCAATATCTTGAAAATTGCAACAGCAAACAAGCAGGAAACTTGAACCTGAATATATCGACTCCCATAGTTCGATGTATTCGACATAGCAGGAGGTGACGTCAGTCACCCAAGCTATGCACCGTAATGTTCTGTGACACTCTAGAGTCAACGGTACATCACTTTTACTATTTTGCAGGGGTTCAAGACCCCTGCACCCCCCACACCCTCTGAAAATTATATATACCTGCTCCGAGATTGCACAACAGTGAGGAAATAGGTTAATTCCCTGTTCCTCACTGAACTGCAATCTCCACTCAAAATTCCGAACTCAAATACTTGAACTACACTACCCATGTGATGTAGTATAGTCGATGTATTTGGGATGGCAAAATTGCTTCTTGGAAAACTACAAGTTGAAACTGTCACTCTTGATTGACTGCAGTTCGCAAATCTAATTGTAAACCTATAACTACAATAGATGAGGAAATGACATAAACTCATATGCACGTGTTGGCAAAATAGTGAAATTATGTGGAATATTTAGCATTACAACATTTTAGGTTCATAGGTGTTTACTAGGCTAACAACCACAAGAGTCTTTTCTGACAAGTTTTGGTACCCTTGATAAGTGTAAGCAGGGGCTTGGGAGATAAGATATGTACAAGCAGGAGCCTGAGGGATGTAGCATTTACAGGCTGCCTGTGTCCATTAGATACATAGGTGCCATACCAGGGATGAATGTCCTGTTCCCCATACAATTGTCCAAGTTACACTTGAATTGTGACAGAGACAATTCTGCTTCACATGGATAGGGATCCTGCTCCAGAGAAGGGTTAGTCTCTAGGATACATACCAGTCTCTCTAGGAGGTCCTACTTATATCACAGGCAAGGTTTAAGTCTTTAAAACAGGTGATCCCGGTGCTATTTGTTTTGTGGATACGCAGGATGTCCATCAGAGTGGGGGCTGACAATGCCTTGTATGCCAGGCACAGATCTCCCCTCAACAGCCTATAGAAGACAGAATAAAGGGATAGGGCCTTGAGGTGGTCTGTATAGGACATGTTACTTATACCCATTTTATATTACAATTTTTTTTTATTTTATTTTAAACTCCATATAGCAAAAATAGCACCTATCCCTTAAGCAAATGTTACCATTTTACAGTCATGAGATCCAGTCCTAAACTGTTCCATTTCCTTTTGAACATAACACAAACAAATATTCAACTTGCTTGTGGAGTTAAGTATAGCAGGTAACTAAACTGCTGCACTGGATGCCGTGCAATGACAGACTCAGGGAAGGAAGTAAAGAGACAGACTGGGGAAGTGTATGTAGGGATTTAGTTAAATGGGTAGAGGTATAAGGGAGAAGGGAAATTAGTAGAAGTAGATGGGAGTTTATTCATGATACACATTACTTTTGAAGTAAATTTGTAGGCACAGCAAAGTAACAGTGGTAAGTAATGAAGACTGTAAAGTCTATCGATGGTGCTGAATGGGGGACACAGTAGGATAAAGGACAGATATAAGTTTAAGGCATTTACACAATTCAGTTTTAAATGCTCCATAGTGCTGAGAGTTTCCTAAAACAATGTAAACCTCATTTAACAACAGTGATCGAGAAGGAATAAATGTCATATTCTCAGGTGTACAAAAGTTTTAAGTACAACAGGTTGCAGTTATCATGTACACCAAAGATATCTGACAGATGACTGTCACACTTAAGAATGGATCCCTTTTAAAGTGACCACTTAATTATATTCTTACTAAGCAAAGGCTAATTACCCTTGTTGACAAGTGGCAACAGTTATTCCAGTTTGTTAGTGAATGTGCAGTGATGAAATGAGCTGGATGTATGTAATACAACACTGTTCATGATAAGTACTAACAAATACAAGAGAAGAAGTAAAATTCAGAGTAAAATTTCACATTTTGCATGTTATTGTACATACTAGGTAAAACAAACTGAGCAGAATGAAAGAAGGCACACACGTTGATATTGTAAAGCGCTTTTCGTTTATGACAATACACAAACTTCATCAGACAAGGAACAAGGTATATCCATCTCATTTAAATACATTCAATTAACCAATCAGCAAGAGATAAAAATAGAATGACAAAACATTCTAAAAACACACTGTTACCACCCATTTTTCAGATGTTACGACAATAATCACTCAATAAACAAAAATACATTAATACACTAATATGTAAACACCTTAAAAATTAAATCACTCAACGATTTAAACTTTTAAGTTTTTCATTGAAATGCCAGACTCTCTTTTACACACCCCTTTTGAATAAACTAGTTAGGAGTCCATCTAGCGAAAATGGAGTTATCATTAATTCAATTGATGTTACAGTTGTTCAACACGAAACAAACCAACTTAATTCTTCTTTTATAACTACGTATAATATGGACAGTAGTAGTTGTTATAAGATTTTGAAGAAAAATTGGGAAATTTTCAAAAGCGACAACAATGTTTTCACTAGTGTAGGTGAACAACCCTTAGTTACTTATAGAAGGGGTATGAATTTAAAAGCCTACTGTGAAAATAAGAAAATAAATCCTGCTAGAATTCCAGGTATGTATAAATGCCAAGCTTGCAACTATTGTACATATATCCTGGAATCTAACAGGTTTAGTGTTAATAATTTACACTTTAATTTGAAATGGAGAAATAATTGTAATTCTAAGATGGTTGTTTATCTCGCCAAGTGCCAGTTTTGTCCAGCGTTTTATGTTGGCAAAACTGAAAGAAAACTTCGCAACCGTATTTATGAGCATTTGTATTCAATAAGGAAACATAAACTTGAAAATGCTTTAGTGAAACATGTTGCAATTTTCCCTGACCATAGTTTTAAGTTTATTATTATAGACCAAGTTCGCAGTGATGTTAGAGGTGGCCCTGAGGTTCTTAGACTGGATGAATTAGAACTTACATGGCAAATAAGGTTGACCGCCTATAATTTGCCAGGTTTAAATGAAGGATGCATTTTGAGCAGTATTTTAAAACTTAAAAGTTTAAATCGTTGAGTGATTTAATTTTTAAGGTGTTTACATATTAGTGTATTAATGTATTTTTGTTTATTGAGTGATTATTGTCATAACATTTGAAAAATGGGTGGTGACAGTGTGTTTTTAGTATGTTTTGCCATTCTATTTTTATCTCTTGCTGATTGGTTAATTGAATGTATTTAAATGAGATGGATATACCTTGTTCCTTGTCTGATGAAGTTTGTGTATTGTCATAAACGAAAAGCGCTTTACAGTATCAACGTGTGTGCCTTCTTTCATTCAGCTCAGTTTGTTTTACCTAGTTTGTTCATGTCAGTGTTAGTGGTTTACATGTTATTGTACATACTATATCATCAAGGCCCACCCTGAGTTATAGCACGAGGCCCATGAGACCCATAATCTGACGCTGATCAAAGACAGTCTGCAGTGTTCGATATAACACATACATCTTATTATATCAGTTGAACTATGCAAGGACCCTTCCTAATGTGTCTGGAATACCTCCTCTTACTACTCCTTCGTGGGTGGTTGGGAAGCTCCTATCTTCACCCACTGATGTGAAATGCACTGTAAGATATACAAGAACTCTTTCTGATATGTCAGGAATAACTCCATCCTCTATTCCTTTGTTGGGGAGGGGGGGGGTAGTTCCTACCTTCAGCCTCTTGGTAAGAAATGCATTGTAAAATGGATAAATATATAGCTTTTATACTGCTTATTACCTGCTAAAGTGTCAAACTTAATTGTTATTTTTTGACTGTCTGGTAGTTTTAAAGTGAACTAGTGGGTTCTGGGATCAACTGCACTCAAACGTCTAGTGTAACATATTACAATATGCATCAGCTAGCGTGTTCATGTTACTGATTAAAGGAGCTTCTAGAAAGTGTGCCAAATTTAATTAGTGGAAAAGTAAACCAAAATAAGAACCAGTCAAAGAAGGTCTTTGCACAGATCAACTGATATGGTAAATATATATCATCTGCTATTTCCTTTTCTTTGAGAAATGCATTTATTCAAGTAGTATCAGTCAAAAAGAAAGATTGTTTTAGACTGAATTAGATCAAGCAGTTTTATATATGAGATTAGTTGTTTAAATATTGCCCCTGAGATTCATTAACGTCTTCCCTAAGTGCACACTGTTCTGAGTGAACAGACAAAACAAGCATGACTCTCATCTTATAGTTTCATAGTATAGTATTAGGCTATCTGCCCTGGGGCATTTGTAAGCCTGGCCATAGTGATGTGGCTTTTGCCACCCCATGAAGTGGTACAAAAATGTACAGAATAAATCTAGAATACTGTGCCTCTGTCTAGTAGTGACACAGTGAAGGTCCCCTTATATAATAGAATTAGTTTACTGTGCCCCTGTCTAGCAGTGACACAGATGTGACCCCTGGGGTAAACTTACGATCTCCTATCCACTCATCAATATTTCTCTTGAAGAGAGTCAGTGAGGGGCTCTGCCTAATACGAACTGGGATCCTGTTCCAAAGCATAGGAAGCCTCTGGGTTATGAATCTATCCCTCCAGCATGTCCTATTCATACTTGTGCCGAGGTTTAAGTCTTTAGCTCGTGGTCCTGATGGATTTGGATTTTTTGAGGTGGAGCATGTCCATCAGATCCTGATTGGACATGGCCTTGTACGTCAGGCAGAGATCACCTCTGAGCAGGCGGTATGCTACTGAATAGAGATGAAGTTTCTTTAGTCTGGCAGAATAAGACATATGTTGGAGACCCTTGATCCTTTTGGTGAGGTACTTTTGTGGTCTCTCCAGCTGTTGTAAGTGCCGGGTGAGGTACATACCAAATGGGGCATTGTACTCAATCATGGGTCTGATGAGGGAGGAATATAGGGGTACAATGACATCCTTGGATTTGGATGTGAAACCCTTCATGATGAGGTGTGCAAGGTAGAATGTTTTTCTAACCACTTTGGCAACGTGGGTGTCAAATGAGAGGTCGCTGTCTACTTGGGTCCCTAGGTCTCTGATTACTTTTTCCGTACTCAGTGGGTTGCTGTCTATGTGATAATTTGTGGGTACTTTGTTTTTTCCAAAAGGGATGACTATACATTTTTTTGGCATTTAGTTTAAGGCCGTGACTACGGCACCAGTTGTCCATTTCAGTGAGGCCTTTTTGTAGGATGTGTGTATCTGCTGGTGTATCGACTATGGCGCTTAGTTTGCAGTCATTGTTGTTGTGAACCAACTCTGAGCATATCTGAGGGTTTCCGCCCAGGTTTCTAACATAGCTGAAGAAGGCTTTGTGGTTATCTTTAGTGTCCTTAGCGATTTTTCTCTCAAAGTTTGCCTTGGATGTTTTTATGAGGGAACGTAGTTTTCTGCTAATGTTGATCAGAGATGTCTTCCCTTCATGGGATTTCGCTCTGCCGTGCAGTAGCTTCCTTCTTTTGTTATACAATTTGTTTATGGCTGAGGTCCACCAGACAGGACGCTTACATTTGGTGGAGAGGGACTTGGATTTGTTTGGGATTGCATGATCCATGCATTCTTGGAGATGTCCATAGAAAGCAATTGTGAAGGATTCAGCATTGTGGGATGTGGTATCCACTGGCACAGTGGGCTTAAAGGATACCATCTCATTCTTAAGAAGAGTGAAGTCTGCTTTTGAGAAGTTTTTCACTGTGGTCTTTTGTGCTGGGGGTGGAGGTGGGATATGTATATCCAGGGTGATTAGTTTGTGATCAGATCTCACTAGTGAGGGGTATACTTCCGGTGTGGAGCATTTTGTCCCCATGTTTGTGATGATCAGGTCTAGTATATTATCTCCCCTAGTGGGAGAGGTGACTAGTTGTTCCAGTGCATTTGAATTTATGAATTCCAGGAACCTTTGGGCTAGGGTATTAGGGCTAGAATAATGTACCCAATCTATGTTTGGGTAGTTGAAGTCTCCCAGTATGATGGTATTTTGTGATACACTCATATCCTCCAATGTCTTCAGGAAGGCTGAGTGGGGTTCTTGAGATTGGGAGGTTGGTCTGTAACATGCTACCAGTTGTATAGCAGTTTTGCCTATGGTTAGTTGCACCTGTATGGTCTCTGATGCTTCATGTGTTGTTGCTAACCTGGAGGTGTGGGTGTCCTTTATGAATATAGACACTCCCTCCTTGTGGTTCGCCCGGGTTTTGGGGCCGAAAAGCATGATACGAGGTATAGCCTGGTAGTGCTGGGGTGCTCTCAGGAGCCTTGAACCAGGTTTCAGTTACTGCACAGACATCGATGTTCTCCATGCTGAGGAGTGCATCAAGTGCCTGCATCTTGAGATTTAGACTTCTGGCGCTGAGCAGCATTACCCTTAGTTTTTTTCCATTTTTGTTTTCTAAGGAGGTGGGTTTGTCTTTTGAGCCTTGCCAAAAAAAGGCACTCTGGGGGTGGCAAGAGCCTTAGCCAATATCCGGAAGCCCAGTGGTGACAGGTGTAAGCCATCCCTAAGCAGCGTGGCTTGTCCAACATATCATCCCAGGCAGACAGACATTGGATCCCCTTAGAATGACACCAGTACTTGAGCCAATTGTTAAAGCTGATCATCTTGTCTTTGTATTGTGGTATCATTCTTGGTGAGGGCAAGATGCTGCTCAGGGTCAGGGTCATACCAGCCTGGGCTACATAATCGGAGAGCTCCTCTATGTCTCTTTTCATGTAGTCCAGGAGGTACGTCTCAGGTCATTCACACCAGCATGGACAATGACGGAGTCATATTTGTACTTGCTTTGGAGTGACCTGAGTGTGTGTGTTATGTGGCGGATCCTAGCTCCCGATAGACAGCTCACAGTCACTTTCTCCTTGTTCAGCCTGGTCAGTGGGACATCAGTGTGTCTGACTATGGAGTCACCTATTACTAGTGTATCAGGCAAGGTGTTTGGCCTTAAGGGCTGTGATTGGTCAACACACTGATTTATTGAAGTATGTGTTGCATGTGTTTTGTTTTGAGGTGGTGGATTTTTGGATGTCTGCTTTGGGAGCCTCTGTTGTTTTGGTAAGTTTTTTATTAGAGCCACCGAGTATGTCTTTGTGTTTTTATGTGTTTGGTTTGCAGTTGTGGTAGGTCTATGTGGGACTGGGATTGTTGTGTGTGTGGTTGCCATCTCCTCCTGTCTCATCATGCCAGCCCTGAGTTGAGAGAGTTCAGCCTCCAGTTTGGCTATATAGTTGCATCTCTCACATGTATTTGTGTTTGTTGGGAGGAGGAGAGGGTTGTCTGTGTACATGAGACAATTGTAGCATTGTCTCAAGATGCCCAGATTGACCAGCTGAACTGGAGACGACGCCAGTAATCTACCACTCGACATGCAAGAACAGTATAAGGGAGTGGTATACCTTTAACGGAAGTGGGTATTCACAGGGGTGGTAAGTAGATGTAGTGCTTTACTCAGTACGAGAGTGCTTACTTAGTAGAGAAGTATTGAGAACAAGTGCTAGGCTTATAATACAGTGAGTAGCCTGGTTATACTAAGAGTAGAGCTTCCTTAAGGGAAAATTTGAAGAACAGACTTGGCGGAGCCAGAAAAAGTTTAACCGGCGCTGCGCTATGTGTACGACCATGCAAAGCCGTGCAAATGCGGATTTTAAACAGTGAACTACAAAAGAGCTGGAAATGGTCCCAAACAACCAATTACTACAGCTTCTTGTGCTGAGGTCACTTCCCCCAAGGACAGGTAGGCTGCTCAAGGCTCCCCACTCCCACTAGTGAGCAAAGAAACTTCCTTCTATACAAGTAAGGTAATGGACAACACAGGAACTACACCACAGCCCAGAATACAGCAATGCCTGTAAACTGGTCTAAACTAGTTGAGGAAGGCGGGAAAACAAGGATTATTTTTTTGTTTTTTTTTTGTTTTTTTTGGTAGAAACACACAGAAAATGCAGAAACAGTGATTAATTAGTTACACAGGCTAGCACACTTTAGTGGGCAGCCTCCACAGTTAAATTAAACAAACAAACAAGCAAACATTCAATCAAATTCGACTAAAATGTAACTTTAAGTGCAGATTTTAAAATAATGCAACAATCAGTTAAATAACAGTTCAGGCTAGTTCAAGGTAAGCTACAGAAGCTATTTCAAGTGAAAAAAAAAGCAAAGATACTTAAATCCAGAAGGTAGTCGCTTTTCTGAGTTCCCTGCTGCTAGGACCACTCTGTAAACCCACGTGGAGCTTGTCTGAGTAGTATAGCCAGAAAAAAACGCCCAGAGGCGGATTTTAAACAGTGAACTACAAAAGAGCTGGAAATGGTCCCAAACAATCAATTACTACAGCTTCTTGTGCTGAGGTCACTTCCCCCAAGAACAGGTAGGCTGCTCAAGGCTCCCCACTCCCACTGGTGAGCAAAGAAACTTCCTTCTATCCAAGTAAGGTAATGGACAACACAGGAACTGCACCACAGCCCAGAATACACACACAACAATCCCAGTCCCACATAGACCTACCACAACTACAAACCAAACACATAAAAACAATTTTAATTTTCCTACTGATTTTCTTGCAGCTTTAAATACTGAGGGAGATTCAAAAGGTTACCACAAAGTGTAGACTAGATTTACACTTAGTATAATCTTTCTGAGTCACTAGAAAGCACAAAAAATGTGGTAAGGATGTTCTTGAATAAAGATTGTGTACACTTAGTGTAGGTGTTATTGAATTTGGCCCTGTATTTTAAAAAGTCCTAAACAGCTGAACCTGGAGATGGTTTTATACTTAATTTACTAGCCACTTAATCAATACCCTTATATGCAAATTTTGCAATTATGTCAATCAATTATTTTCCGATCAGTTCTTACTTATGTACTGCAAGCCGCAGTTTTCTGTTACCTTAATGCAAGAAGCATAGCAGGTATTTAACCTCTGAGTGAAACTAAATTTGATATCAGTAGCTGGCATTCTTATTTTATGGCTGCACCAAATGACCGCATAATGTGCAATCTTGTAAGAATACTGTTTCAATAATGGAGTTTATCTCTCCAGGGATCCACTGAAATAAATTTCACCCAGTTCAGCCTTCTTCATCAGTGAAACAGTAAACATACAAATAACTAAGTAAATCCTTAAAAATAAAACAAAATTATGAATTTAGCAGTTCTACACACAAAAGCACACAAGCATGCATGCACACAAACACACATGCATTTTCATGCAGGCACACAAACATTTATACATGTATATGTGTGTGTGCATATACATATATATTTATATATAGAGAGAGAGAAGAAGGGGACAGAAAAAAAAGATGTTTTATGTTTCATGAATTCTAAAGCTTTTTCCAGAAATAGTAAATTATATTATCTGAGTGCAGTTAGTCATAATGTTCTAAATGTAATTATATTTGTAATGTACCGCTTTGGGAATGCTAGACTATTAATCATGTATGATTATCTGAATCTAAATAGCATCTGTTTTTAAATATTTAGTCTGGTCTAGAATCTAACCGTTCTGCTACTGTGAGTCACGTTTCTTTATATATTTTATTTCCTTTTATTTAATTTTTTGCTCTATACTACAATATAGTTTAAATTATGTAACACATATTTCTAAATAGTTTTAATCTACTTGCTTTCTTACTTATGGCATTTCACTTTAGGTCTTCAGTAGGATTTATTTGAATCCCAATATATCTTTCATTCGAGTGTAAATAATTAAGGATCTGCACCTGTATGGCTTGATATCTCAGAACTATACACTTCATTTTTGCAAACATTTATTAGAGCGAGATTTGAACTCAGCATTGTGTCAGTCATACCACTGCCTGTTTTGTCTAGGGCAGTTTTATACAAAGAGTGTTTGCAAAGGCTTTGACACAGACCTGACTTTTTAGTCAGCATAACTCAAACTGAATAATGATTTGGGTACATGGAACGTGCCATCAAGCTTTGAAAGTTGTCTGGTTGTTATATAATCCATATAGCTAAGGCTACTACAGCAACAATCACTTTGAAGAATATTAACAATGATAGTGAACTCTCATAAATAACTTCTTCCCTGTCTTCCCCACATAAAATGCATTGTAAGCATCACATTTTGCCACATAAACAATGCTGACTGCCTGCTGTGTATCTTCCTTTACTGCCATATATAACACTGTATTAAGATCTATAAAATGGGGACTATTTGCCATATGATGGTAATCAAATCCCAGAAGCATAAATCTCCTTTACCTTTCTGGTATAACATCCTGATTTGACCTAACTCTCTATCATCCTCTAACATTTCTTTAATGCCATTTTCTTTACAGAATAAATTTGAGGTACATCAGAAATACATTTGAAAATGAAATAATTTCTTAGTACTGCATTCCAATTGCAGGTTGTAATCCTTTTTATTCCCCCCACATCTACATTAAATCCAACTCCCATCCTTTCTCATCACTCCTATCATGTTCTGTTGTTCCATTTTTTATCTAATAACACAAGTTTAAATTTATACTTCCTTTTTTCTCATATCTTCCAGTGCTCCATTCACTGACATCATAGGATACCCTTTCTTTTCAAATATACAATGCAATTCCTTTAACATACTATTGTTAATCTTTACTTTATCTACTTACTCAAAGTTGCTTTTAATAATATTAGTTTTCTTACTTAATGGGTGTCTGCTCTTCCACTGTAACACGCTATTACTGTAACAATCCTTTCTATATAATTCAATAACCATATTCCTTCTAAATATTTGTAAATCTCTACATCCAAGAGTTTCATCACAACTTTGAAAGTAATACATTTTATATCTCAAATAAGAGGTACTATTGTTAATACATTCTGTGCATTTCTTCAACAATTGTTCAGTTCTCTTTCATAAAATAAATATATATCATCAGAAAGTGCAAACAGAGCACTTCATGCAGACTATAACTTGGCTGATAAACATACTTAGACTCCAAGTCTGCCATGGACAAGTTGGCAAAGGCTGGAGCCATCACAGTCCCCATAGCCACTGCTGCCACTTGTTTAAAAAAGCTTTTCTGGAGATAAAAATATAATAATTATTTTCCAGAAACAGCAAAGGCAGCAAATCAATCATATTTACATCAGCCTCTCTCAACCATCCATTTTCCAAAATGAACTTTTTCACCTTAGAATTATTTTCATTCTGAGGTATCACAGTATATAATGATTTAAGGTCATAAGTCACCATGTATCTATCCTTCTCACACTAAAACTTTCTTAACTTATAAAATCCACTGAGTTCTTTACAAAACATGGTATCCTGATTAGAAGTGAATGCATTTTCTTCGCAGCTTCCATAGCCAGTGGCCCAGTTTTTGAGCCCTTGGTTGAAATAATGAGTCTAAATACACTTGCCTTGAAGAAAGATATGATTTAAAACAGTACAAAATATATAAATGTCATCAAACAGTTAAAAAAGAATTGCTGCTAGCCTTGTATATGCTCGTTTCCGTTAAATGTAAAACGAATAAATATTAAATAAAAAGCAGAGCGAAGCAAAAAGCAAGTACTTCCACATATAATAATCCAAGAGTCTTTATTATAAAATGTGACACAGATAAGCGCTTTCGCAAATAGCTTCATCAGATCTCTCATGATACCCAAGATAACATTCTTCTTATATACACAAATCAATTCAAGTAGACAATTAAGCTTAATTTAGAAGCTCTCATTTAAAGGTATATATCTCAAAATAAATCTATCTAAGCTCTAAATCCAATATACTAATGCAAATAATAATATAAAATCAAATAAAAATATGAATCTATACAAAAATATATAAAAAATATAATAAATAGATTTATAAAAAACATATATATAAATAGATATAAGAATAGGTGGATTTAATATAGAAGGTTTCATAATACCAATCGGTATATAATCACTTAACATTTCTACGTTGTCTAAGTTTAGGTTTTATTGAGGCCCTTTCATTCAGGCCTCATCCTCTATCTGACTTCAGTAGGCTAATCCACTCTGTTTCCTTACTCTCTGTATACGTTACAATATCACCTCCCCTAATATTAGGGGTTATAACCTGTAATACTCTAAACAGAAATGTATGTTCTTTATTATACAATGTTATATGCTTAGCTAATGCGTTATGATTAGAGCCCTTTCTGATGTGATAAAGGTGCTCTCTCATTCTATCTCTAAATGGACGATTCGTCTTCCCTTTCATTTTCTTTGGTCTTACTACAACTTCAGAGTCCACTCCAGGCAATGTTGGTTTATCTTTAACTACATGTACATTCGGGTATAAATTATTACTTGAGTCTACACTAGGGTGAACAATATGTATAACATCAGTAGAATCATTACAATTAATATTATCAGTTGTTATATCATGTATCGATTCCTCATTTCTCAAACCCCTATGCTGTGTTCGTCCAACGGAATCAAACTGTTCATTCAAATTGGAGGTCTTATTATCCATGTAGTTAATGTCATTATTATCACAAACACCATCATTTAAATTTGAGCAACCTTTAACAACAGAATTATTGTTAATATTGCTCGCACAAGTATTGCTATTGTTTACACCAATGCCAGCATTTGAGTTGTTATTATTATTATTTACACTAACATCAATATTACGTCCATGTGTTAGTCTTGTGGTAACTGTAATTTTTGCTCCTTTATTGATAGTAGTACAGAATTTATGCATCCTGATTTACTGAGGAGTTTTAATATTAATGCTGAGGCGAATTATATGACTCCTCATGTTATATACTTGGCTGTTTGTCAATTATGTTCATCATTTTATGTCCGGAAGATGAATCGTCCATTTAGAGATAGAATGAGAGAGCACCTTTATCACATCAGAAAGGGCTCTAATCATAACGCATTAGCTAAGCATATAACATTGTATAATAAAGAACATACATTTCTGTTTAGAGTATTACAGGTCATAACCCCTAATATTAGGGGAGGTGATATTGTAACGTATACAGAGAGTAAGGAAACAAGAGTGTATTATCCTACTGAAGTCAGATAGAGGACGAGGCCTCAATGAAAGGGCCTCAATAAAACCTAAACTTAGACAATGTAGAAATGTTAAGTGATTATATTGGTATAATTGGTATTATGAAACCTTCTATATTAAATCCACCTATTCTTATATCTATTTATATATATATATATGTTTTTTATAAATCTATTTATTATATTTTTTATATATTTTTGTATAGATTCATATTTTTATTTGATTTTATATTATTATTTGCATTAGTATATTGGATTTACAGCTTAGATAGATTTATTTTGAGATATATACCTTTAAATGAGAGCTTCTAAATTAAGCTTAATTGTCTACTTGAATTGATTTGTGTATACAAGAAGAATGTTATCTTGGGTATCATGAGAGATCTGATGAAGCTATTTGTGAAAGCGCTCATCTGTGTCACATTTTATAATAAAGACTCTTGGATTATTATATGTGGAAGTACTTGCTTTTTGCTTCGCTCCGCTTTTTATTTAATATAAATGTCATAATTTAAAAATCTTTCTTACATAGCTCACTTAAAATCACATCTACATAATTATAAACATTCAGCACTTTGTATCTCATAGATTCCATAATAGTGGCAAATAAAACTAGCAGCTAATATTTAGCCAGGGTTAACTGAGGTGATTCCTTTATAACCTAACTTAAAAAGAAGAGAATGATACTTTGAGGCGAACTAGTTGTTTTAGTCCACCTTAAAAATAAGAGAAGAACAGTAAATAAATAATTGAAACTAGTGATTATGTGATTTTATTGTGTTTAAAACTTGTACAATATATATGTAGTTTGTCAGTAACATCCTGCTGCTTAACAGGATGAAAGTGTTAAACTGTACCTGGTTTGTGTTTCAATAAATACATCCATAAACTGCATATTCCTATGATTTATTTTAAATAAATGAGGTTTGGGACAAACCAATTTGTGCAGGACCCTCTTTAAGAGGATTAGAATAGGTGAAATGGGGGTGGAGTAAGTGTATAGGGGGATAAAACGTATATGTAGAGTGTTAAGTCATTAGGGTTGGATGGTGATGGGTTAATTGGTGTGGAGATTTAGGGGAAGTGAGGTAGAGATAGGGGTGAGTTTAGCTGTTATATTATTGTAGTAGGGGAAATAGTGTCACATTTTTCTGTGAGCTTTATGACCCACACTCCTTCTTTTTCTTTTGTGGTCATTTATTTGGTTTGATTATGGGGGATATTGGGCAGAGAAGAGGGACAGGATTGTCCTTTTCTGTTCCCCCTCTGGGTGATGGTATTAATGTGATTAAGTTTTTGGCTCAAGGGAACTGTTGGACACTGCTTGATAAAAGTATGTGAGTTGAGTATGGACGCTGCTTATTCAGAAAGGGTGAGCAGGCACGCTGCCCTAATGGATGTTTTGGACAGGGTGAGTGGAGACGCTGCCCTGATGGATGCCATGAAGAATGTTATATCCTCAGTAAATTTGTCCCAATAAAGTTATCAGTTTTGTTGAATTAATAAAGGCCGTTGAATATCAGTTGATGTTAGTGTGAATTATTTAAAGGGGACAGGGACAAATTGCTTTATTAAAATGTTTTTACTACACTGTAGTTTGCATTTTTTTATGTCAAATACCACATTAGGAATGTCCACTGGTCGAGGGTATTCACTGGAGTTAATCCCCTTCTATTTGTCTTTACAAAGTATACCAGACTCTCAGGGCAATTTATGGACAGAATAACTATGGAAAGGATTTGAGTTTGCACCCTTTTTGTCTAAACCAAAAGATCAATTTGAGGAAGTAACTGAAACATCAATCTAGGGTGTAGCTGTGGATGTACATAAGCCTATTGTGGCACACATTTTTTTTTGATAAAAGTATGCAGGGCAGACATGTTCTGATGTGTTTATGTGTTATGAAATATCCTAATGGTATAAAGGACAGTGACAGTATTTTTCAAAACTGAAAGAATTATTTTATGACAATGTAGTGAAATTAACTGCAAACACATATATATTGCAGATGCATAACTAACCCTTTAACCACATCATGTGAAACTAAGTGAAAACAAAAAACACTGGTTCATCATACTTAATGCTTCTCAATACTACTAAGGATTAGGAAGTTTGAAAATCTGATGCCAGACACATAAGATTGTAGAAGAATTCCTTAAACAGCATCCTGAGAGTATTTACATGTCTCATAAGATCTGGTCATCACAGTATGGCAATGAGTCTAGATAAGATGTGCTTTACAGCACAAGTTTTTAAGGATGCAAAGCAATTGCTGTGGGGAAGTACATGAATTGTAACTACATTTTTTGTACACTTTTCACTCGCTTGAGAACAAAACACTGGCTAGTAAAATATATGAATTCTGCAAAATGCTACTTCCTTTTAGCACTTAATAAACACAGAATGCTTAATTGCATAATAAAAACGCTGGTCTGCCTAACTGCACCTGCATGATTGAAAAGACTTCTGCAAGCCTTTTTGTCATTGTAGTACTTTTTACAGGTCTATGTTCAGCCATCGAATGGAATAAACATTGAATGGCTGAACAACGACCCAATTCAGCGAATGTCCATTCAGTGAACTTTCACTACATTGAACCTGTGAGGGGGGAAAGTAACTAGTTGTCCAACAGTTCCCCATCTTACACATGGCAATATGTCAAACCAACCCAGGTGGAGGGCTTCACCCCCCCACATCTCCCAACATGAGGGGCTTTGTCCATCACAACCCCCTTAATAATATATACCAACTCTGAGACTGCACTACAGTGCAGAAAAGGGGTTTGAAACACTGCTGTGTGTGAGACTCGGAAGTGTTGGACAACTAGTTAATTCCCCCATCTCACAGGTTTGATGAACTTAATGTTCGCTGAATGAACGTTCGCTGATTAACAGTAGATGTTGTAGATCACAGCTTGTGTATGTACCCTTAAGAAGCATTTCCAGATGTAGCACATGCACATAAATAAATAGCACATGCAGGCAGCAGTGCCATTTTGGGAGAACAGCCAGAGTGTCAACATGTATGAGTGTGGTAGTCAGTCTGTTTATAAGTTTATTTAAGTTTAAGTTGAAAAGCCTCATTTCTAATATGTTTGTGTATAATAAAGCTGACTGAACAGAACCCATGAATGTTCGTCTGTTTTATCCTGACAAGACGAGTGACATGGTGTCAAAACCGGGATTAGAAGAGCTACCTCTTCGAGCCATGAGGTGCAGAGTTGAAGGTGAAGGCAGTCTAAGCAGGTTGAGTGAAACTGAGCACAGACAAATGAAAAAGGGCCAGAAATTAGCTAAAGGTATAGAAAACTGCACAAATGATTTATTTGGCAAAAAAATGAAATGGTGCATTGTTAAGGCACAAAATGCATTATTAATTAAAAGAGTAGCAGAAAATGTATTATTAAGCAAATGAAAGGCACAACCCGGATTATTAATTAAATGAAATATTTGAAACTACGATATTTGATAAAACTAGCAAAACTATTCATATGGGGCACATAATTACCCTTGGTCTGCATAAAGAGCATGTTTAGAGTAAAACGGGCACATGAAAAGTATAATGAGCATGATAAGAGATTAAAAGAGCATAACAAGTACAATAAAAGTGCAAAATTACGCTTAAAGCAAGGCAACTGCATTTTTTTAGTAAAAGACCGTGTTTGGGCACAAACTACTATTTTGCATTGACTGAAACCATTCAAAGCATAACTAGAGTTGTTCGAAGTATCTCAGTGCTTGCAAAGTGTTTTCAGAGTGTGTGCTTTATTACGGTGCAATCATTTTAAAGAGTTTGCTGTGTGCAAAGTACAGTTATAGTGCAAAGTGCAGTCAAAGTACAGCCATTTCAAAAAGTTTCTTGTGCTGTGTGCATTTATTCGCAGAAAGCCACGATTTTAGAGTTATTTTGGAAGGTTTTTGTGCTGTCTACAGTTTATGTGCAAAGTGCATTCATCTTGAAGTGCTTCTTACTGTGAGCTTCTTCTGCTGTGTCCAGTTATTTGCAAAGTACAATCATTTTGAAGTACTTCCTACACTGATAAGGAGTGGTTTCATAAGGTACAGTGATTTCAAAGTAAAGTACAGTGATTTCAGAGTGTTGTTGTGTTACACAGACTTACTTAGCAAAGTGCAGTTATTTCAAATAGTTTGTTGTGCTACTGGGCATAATTACAAGTACTGGCATAACATTCTGGCATATATATTTATATGTCTGCATGTTCATATATATTTTCAAGCACCTTCACTACTATGATGATATGACAGAGACATTTTTCAGACCAAGTCCACTTGTGTTTGATCATAATATAGCAGAGAACTGGAGAATATTCGAGCAGGAATATATTTTTATACAAGAAGCTTTTTCTGACAAAGATGCCCATACAAGGACATTAATTTTGCTTAACTTAGCTGGGTTAGAAGCTATTGAAATAGAGCATTTATTTGTGTATGCACCAGAAATATTTGCAGGAGAAGGGAACACATGGCAGGTAGAAACAGGCCTAATTTCATGGCAGCTGCAACGCCTGTGTGTGTGACAGGGAGGACTTGGAGCTTACTAGCAAGTTCCAAGACTAGCTCAGTAAGAAGGGCATGCTCATTACAGTATAAGAGTGAGTCAGGAAAACCCAAATCAAGTCTCATTGTTAACTGTCATAATTGTGGTGCCAACCATGAGAGAAGTGCTTAGCATTTGGTCAGCAATGCCACAAGTGTAAACAATGGAAGCATTTTCAAAAGTTTGATAAATCAAGCAAGCCTCATTCATTCAGTTATTAAGAAAGGTCACTCGAAAAATGAAGTTGATCATATAGAGAGTTGCTAGATGGTGTATCAGTGGTCAGTGAAAATGTTAATGCATTAGATTTATTGGCAAAGAATGAAGTATTTTGTACTGTCCTGATCAATGGTAAACTTACAGAGCTCAAAATAGACACTGGCAAAAAGTGTAACATAATGTCAGTAGAAATATTTACTAAAGTGAGGGCTGGTGAGCAACTTAATTTGGTCAATTGTGCAACGCTTGTTGCTTATGGAGGTGAAGAGATTCAAACCGAAGGTTCAGGAGTGCTTTCATGCTATTCAGATGGGAACAGTTACAGCTTGCAATTTTATGTAGTCTGATGACCCATGCAGTTATTATTAGGTCTCACAGACAGTTTAAGAATGAAACTGCTTTCTTTTACCAAAGAAGTACATCATGTAAGCACATGTCCCACTTCCAGCTTTACTGATGCTATTTTTTCAGAGTATGCTGATGTTTTCAAAGATAAGCTAGGCAAACTTCCAGTTATGTACTCCATGAAAGTAGACCCAGAGGTCAGTCCAGTGGTCAGACCAGCAAGCAGACTTCCAATAGCTATGCAGGACAAAGTCAAGGTCCAGTTAGACAAAATGGTGCAGCAAGGTGTGATTTGCTCAGTAGGAGAACCAACTGAGTGGGTGTCTTCCACAGTAGCTGCTCATAAGAAAAATTCAGATGAAATCAGAATATGCATTGACCCAAGAGACTTGAACAAGGCATTAAAAAGACCTCATCATCCTATGCGTGCAGTCGAGGAGATTGCTACCCTCATGCCAAATACCACTGTTTTTTCATCTTTGATGCAAAGAGTTCATTTTGGCAAGTGATGCTTGATCGCAAATCTTCGCAACTTACTACATTCAGTACCCCATTTGGTAGCTACAGATTCCTTAGGATGCCTTTTGCAATAAATTCTACCAGTAAAGTCTTTCAGCGTGCAATTGAGCAAATGTTTTCAGGCTACAATGTGCAATAATAGCTGATAATTTACTGATGTAGGTAATGGTGATGCAGAGCATGACAGAAATCTCAGAAAAATTCTGGACAGAGCATGTGAAGTGAATTTAAAGCTCAATCTTCTGAAGTGCAAATTCAGATGACCAGAATTTACTTAGGTAGGTAATTTATTTACCACTGCAGGCTTACGACCAGATCCTTCCAAGCAAGTAGTCATTCTTGAGATGCCAGCGCCAGATAATATCCAAGCCTTACAGCGTTAACTATTTGGGCAAATTTATCCCTGACTTTAATGAGTTATCAGCACCTTTGAAAGAGCTGACATGCAAAAATGTTGCATGGCCATGGTTAGAACAACGCCAGAGAGCATTTGATAACCTCAAATAACAAATTGCTAACCCATCTACATTAAGATATTAAGATATCCACAAACCAGTATTTTTTTCTGTGATGCTTCAAAGTTCAGTCTTGGCACAGTTATTCTTCAGGAGGGCAGATCTGTTGCCTATGCATCTAGAACTCTTACCCAAACTGAGATACAGTATGCTCAAGTTGAGAAGGAACCTTTGGCAGTTGTGTTCACATGTTCGAAGTTTCATGATTATATTTATGGATGAGCAATTCAGATAGAAACTGACCATCAACCTCTAGTTACTATTTTAAAGAAGCCTATTCATTCCACTCCAGCAAGACTACAAAGAATGGTGCTCAAATTGCAAAAGTACAATTTCAAAATGGTCTATACAAAAGGTAAACTTCTTTATCTGGCTGATACCTTATCCAGATTGCCCAGAAATACCACGGAACAGCTTGATGCAGATAATTTTGACTTTGATGTTATGGAAGTGCATAATTTTTCTACCATGAGATTTGATGAGCTGAGAGATCATACAAAGACTGATCCAATTTTGCAAAAGCTCAACCACTTTATCAGTGGAAAATGTACTATCAGGTTAGCCTACTAGGCATTCAATACCCTATCATTCTTAAAAACACTGTCTAGAATTTTCCATCTGAGTAAAAATGTAATAATTTGTTTGTGTATCTGTTTTTGTGTTTGTTTACATCTTTGTAAAAATCCTTTTAATTATGTTTCATTTTGTGTTTTAAACTGCAAAAATGTAACAGTTTGTTGAATGTCTTTTTGGAACTTTTCTCCCTAGGCTTCCACTGAAAATGGACATGTATCCAGTCGGACTATCCCAGTAAACAAATGTAAAATAATAAATAAATAAATAAGTATAGGATGGCCGTCAAAGCAATCATGTGTACCACCAAAAGTGAAACCCTACTTTCCATTCAGAGACGAGATGCTGATGGAAGATGGTATCACTTTCAAAGGTCCAAAAATTGTTGTTCCTACTTCCTTACAGCATGAATACATTCAGATTTCACATCGTGGTCACCCAGGTTCTGATGCTACCAAAAGAAGGGTGAGAGAATTAGTATTTTGGCCTTCTCTAGCAAAAGACATTGATAAAGTGCTTTCTTCTTGTTCAGTGTCCAACAGTACTAAGCCACATTTGCAAAAAGAGCCACCCCAGCTAAGCCAAATTCCTGAACTACATTGGTCAGCAGTAGCAACTGACATATTTGAGTGGAACAGCCAACATTACTTAGTGTTGGTAGACACTTATTCAAACTGGTTTGAGATCGATTTGTTACCTAACCTAATGTCCAGTGCTGTAATTATTAAGAAGAAACGTCATTTCTTAGTCCATGGTAGTCCACACAAAGTTATTTCTGACAATGGTTCTTTTACCAGTCAATTCTTTCAGCGATTTGCTAAAGAGTGGGACTTTATCCATGTTACTAGCAGTACTGAATATCCTCAGTTAAACGGCCTTGCTGAACGTGCAATACAAAGTGCAAAGCCATTACTAGAAAGGTCAAAGCATGACTATACTGATATCTTCTTGAATTTATTCACTCTCAGAAATATTCCCCTTGACAACCAACTAGGCTTTCTTGGTCAGAGACTTCTATCTAGGCAAACCAGAACAACCTTGCCTGTCAATTCTTTGTTTTTGCCTAATGCTAAAAACAACAGAGCAATCAAAGCCCAACTTTTTAAGAAGCTTTCTTCTCAGAAGTCCAGCTATGATAAAAGGAGCAGATTTCATCGTCCATTAAAAGAAGGAGAGGCAATGAGGATGCAAACAACGAAAGGCTTTCATCAACTTGGTCAAGTGAGAGGTATATGTACTGAGGCGAGATCCTACTTAGTGGAATCTGAGGGTACAGAGTACATGAGAAACCGCAGACATCTTTTTGAATCAGAAATGATATTGCAGCATCGCACCTGTGATACAGACTCTAGATCTCAGAGCAACTCTGACAATTTTCGTACCAAAGAACATGTCTCAGTATTCATTCCCATTCCTGATGATGTCCCAGATGTCCCCAAATTTGAATATTCTTTGAAGACAGTCCCCGTTGTTAGATCCAATTCTGACTTTTATGTTACACGATCAGGTCGCATTTCAATACCTAGTGTAAAATACACCGCAACTTGGACATAATTGTTTTATATGTGTCTTTATTTTGTATGATTGCACGTCAAATAACTAGTTCTGTATAATTGCATGTCAAAAGATCATTTCTGTAAATTGCATGTCATTGAATACTGTCATTTCATATAAGAGCTGTTTCTCAAAGAGGGAGGATTTATAACAGAGCATGTGTATGTACCTTTAAGAAGCGTTTCCAGATGTAGCACATGCATATAAATACAAAGCACGTTCAGGCAGCAGTGCCATTTTGAGAGAACAAGTAGAGTGTTAACATGTATGAGTGTGGTAGTCAGTCTGTTTATAAGTTTATTAAAGTTACAAAGCCTCATTTCTGATGTGTCTGTGTGTAATAAAACTGCTTGAACAGAACCCACAAATGTTCATCTGTTTTATCCTGACCAGACAAGTGACAGATGTTCATCCATTCAATGTTTAGTCCATTCAATGACTGAACATAGACCCACTTTTTACTGCTGTGATCCCACGCAGCCATCTCTAACATTATGCCATAGGTGTGTGGCACTAAACATTTACAAGCATTAGTGATAACCCAGCCTATGCTAAATAAAGAAGCAACTTCTCCATCTTAGGAAGCATGATGGCTCTAGACTTAATGGATTTCTGATTCATATTGCCAGGGTCCATGTTTCAATGTCTTAATGAAGTTTGCAAATTCTCCCTATGACTATCTTTTTGTGCTGTTTCCTCCCACCCATAGATAGATACATAGACACACAGACAGGCTAAATAGATACATCAACTCACAGATGATCGAGTGGAACATAACTGGTTCCATCTGCAAAAAGCATCCGAATAGAGGAATGGTGCATTTGCCTCCTGCAGGACTCATGTTACACATTGTTCTGGAGATGCAGAGTATTTTTCATGTATGAGAATGATGAATTCTCCACTGGCCCTAACTCTGTAATATCTGTCAGTTTTTTGGAAGAACAGGGGATACAGAAGCTGCTTTAAAGGCATCCTCTAAGGCTCCCAGGACATGAGGGATGGCAACAGGCATTAGGGAATCTCTGCTAAGGAATTCATAATATATTATAGACAATGAGGCTTTCTAACCTTCTCCAAAACAATTTCCCCATTAGTAGACACTGGGGAGAGAATATCCTTAGATTCAGACTCACAGAGTGATAGGGAGTAAAGCTGAGAGGTACAATCTAAGTCCTCATTATCCAAGTCAGTGAGAGATTTCTCTTCAGAGGAAGAAGGTGTTCCCTTTTGTTTTACAGGGTTAGAACATGGAAGAGAAGGCTGGCTAGACTACATGTCTTTTAACAATCCCTACATTAAGTCAATTCAGTCCTCCTGGTAGGAGTAGGAGACAAGTGCATAGCTGTGTGTGTGTGTGTGTGTGTGTGTGTGTGTGTGTGTGTGTAAGTGTGTGTGTAATTTTTAGGGTCTTGTGCCTTATAATTTTGGTAGGGGAATGTGGTGACATCCACCCTCACTAGTACTTGTTGAATGCCTCCCTCATCCTCACACAGAATAAAATATGGTTCTCCTCTCTGGTGCGTTCTGCCTCTGAGTGTGTATATGTGTGTGTATAGATGGACAGGATCATAGCTAAAAAGTATCTTTCAATTACATGATTAACTAATAAATTACATGAAATTAAAAAAAACTTGCCATATATATATATATATATATATATATATATATATATATATATATATACACACACACACACACACACACACACATTTATACGTGTACCATGTTTTTTATTTTTATTAACAGTAGTGACATATTTAATAAAGTTTCATTTGCAAGCAGTGAATACAGCTCCCTGTTACGGCTGTGAAAATGTTAAAAGTGCATTAATTAAAGGATTTCGTTAGTTACTGGATGCCATTTTAATTTCATAAACATGGAATGTCATTTGTAACAGAGCCAGAATACAAACACTAGTACAGAGGAACTGACCATCAAAGTCAATGCTTCTACAGAAAAAAATAAATAAAAATTTGTATCCCTGAAACAAAGGCCTCATTAATTATGTGGAACACGACTCCTTGTTGCCATACTTAATGTTACTTAAAATGACTAAATAAGTAATTACTGTATTAAATGAATCTTTCTAGAACCTTTGCTGTGATGCATATGTGTTTACTTTTAGCTTGAATGCTCTTCTCTACATGTTCAGACCACACAGGTAGTGTCATTGGGACACTTCAGCTCTGCAGCTGATTCACATTTCAGGTTAATTTGTTATCTACAGAAATAACTGTTTGGGCAACAGCTTGTTACAAGGAAGGTTTACGTAAAGCATTTGTTAAGCAGCCAGCAGGCTAATATGATAACACGCACTGAAACTTTGACAGATTTTCATACAAGATACAACATGTATTTAAAGTGTAGCATATTGGTTTAAGCAGGCATGCTATTTATTTATTTATTTATTTTACTAAATCTAGTTTGTCACTTCATCTGCTTTTCGGCCATATAAATTGCATGCAGATTCATTTTTAAAAACATTGTTCATTTGGTGTAAACTTATAAGCTACATAATTAAGGTAACAGAAATACATAATTTTCTATTAATCAGACAACAGAAAAAAATAACACTGGAAAAGTAGATTCAAATTATTATTTGACAAAGCTAATACTGCACTTTCTGCAGATGCCAGCATAGACTCACAGACATTCCTTTTCTGTCTTAAGTACCAAATAACTAGGCCTGTTACTTACAAATTAAACAGCATATCCTCAAATGCAAATTTGCACATATTTTTATGTGGTCAAAATCACAGTGCTTTTCTCCTCCTTAATGTGGGTGTTGAAAATGATCGAATTTCTATTTCATATGCCTTCATGGAACTACGAACTACATATTTTGTTTTAAAAGAGATTTGCATTGCTATGTTTTAGGTTTATTAAAAAGTACAATCAACACTACTATTTACAGCACACTGTGAAGAAGGTATAGGTTGTTGTAGTTTCAAGTACTTCCTCAACTGAGTCTTTTCTACAAGAAGAAGGTAACAAAGCCATTCTATTATACCTAAGTTAAATAATATCATCCACTTATTCTATAATTTTCCAGTGCCCACTTTATTCTCTTCATGGTCCAGGAGCATCTACAGTAATGATCTACTCATTTCCTGCTAAACAATGAATATAAGGCATTAAACCACATTCTACAAGACACACTACTTCACTGCATGTCTCAAACACAACACTATGAGCAAGTGATACAGAGGATCATCTATTCATCTATTGACATGTCTTTGGGTTTGGGAGAAAGCTGATGACCTCACTAAAACATGCAAACAAACAGAGGACATGCAGACTCACACAGATGGTACCCTAGCCAGGAGCCATACCAGAGAACCAAGACCTATGAGGCAGCTATACTAACTGCTACACTACTATGCCATGCTTAGAGATAGTTACTGAACATAAAAGTGCCTGCCAGACTCAAACACCCACAGGAAGGCTGCTCCATTTAAAGGCAACACCTACGGGTAAGCTTAAGGCTCTGTCAGGTACTCTGTTTTACTTTTCAGTAGCTGGTGTGCCTCCATTTTACTTTTCAGTAGCTGGCGTGTTTTCGTTTTGCTTTTCAGTAGCTGGTGTGTCTCCGTTTTGCTTTTCAGTAGCTGGTGTGCCTCCGTTTTACTTTTCAGTTGCTGGTATGCCTCCATTTTACTTTTCAGTAGCTGGTATGTTATTTCCGTTTGCTATATAGCAGTAATACAGCATGGTCTATCTGTGTATGAAAGACAGTAGTCTCTAAATGTATTGTTTATGGGTATATCCTACTTGTTTATTTTCATGTAACATAACGCTACTGTGTAATATAATAAGTTCTGCATTAAACTTTTGCCTGTGAATCACTGTTCCAGCTAAACAGACAACCTGACAGTGAAATATATTAAATGAATATTTTATGTGAATATTGCCAAGAAACAGATTCTCCTGCAAAAGCATATTCATCTAATTCGCTTTACTAAAACAAATTGGTAAAACGTATCGCCATTTGTTCACTCAGATCACATAATAATAATAGCATACTCTGGGTTATATATTAGACTGGAATGTATTTGCTTCTAGCATGGTTTAGTTACTTGACTGTAAAAATACCATATATGGTTAAATCCCAACATTACTCACAACTCATAATTAATTACTTTTCTTAATTCTCCTGTTACATGCTTTTAAAATAAAGTAATCCAATATGCACAAATGCTCTGTGTGTTTGATAGTTGGTTGCAGCCTTATTTGAATGGCTATCATGAACTTTTAGTTTTTCCTAATGCAATATTTCAAATATGAGGTTATAACTTATGCTAACCATTTGTTGTTTTGATCTCTGTCCTTTAAAACACAGTTATTCATTTACAAACCATCCCCACAGCTGCTATAAGTAATATTTGTGTCCTGATTCATTAATAAGCACAGGTGTTGTTAAATAACATTCTTAGTCCATTCAAAAATGGTATATTAAGGTTATGAGAATAAAGCACAGCTCTGTTGAGTGAATGCTGGAGAGACAGATATGTATCCTAGAAAAACTGTTTATTCTATGGAACAGTTTTCCCACCCATACGAAGCTGAGTTCCTCTATCTCCCAATTTAAGTGCAACCTAGACCAGTGGATGGGGACAAGGAAATTAACACCGGGCCTGGCACCCATGTCCCTTATGGACAGAAGTTACCTATACATCCCTGGCCCTCAATGTCCTATTTGGATACAAGACATAATTATTCTTTTGAGAAAACTTGGCTAGGCTTTGAAAGGCCTCTTGGGTCATTAGCCTAGTATCAATCTATGAATGTATGAATCTATAAAAAGTGCCGCTTAAAACACCAGATTATTCTGCCATTGACTTTATTCCTCCTGTTACAAATCAGAAGAGACTTTCCAGCTCAGTAGTTTAGAAAGATACCTTAAAATTCATCATGATAATGAACATTGTTAAAAGATAACTCTGCCCGTGTCGCAAGTTAGACTATTAAGAAGAATATGATAGATAACATTTACTAAAATATTTGTTATGATATATAATTATCTGCTGTGGTTGATTTGCTGAAGAATTAAGGGGTAAATAAACAGTTATGCATAAACATTTTATCATTTTGAAGTGGAAAATTAAGAATTTGTGGACTTTTGGGTGTGATCCATATTTATTTTTACTTTTGTATTCTGGTGGCATTTTGTAATTTCATAAGGTACTCTTGTAGATAAATGTTATTTGAATATGCTCATGATTTTTTAAGTTTATATATACTGGCTTCACTTTATGAATATTGGCTGCAACCGGTTACTAATCTTTGTCAGGGCAGATAACATATAATTATTATGTGTTAATTCAAACAAGAATGAAAGGGTGACTGAGTAATTTTATAAAACATATTATGTATTTAATAATAAGGAAAGCTAAGAATTTAGAGAAAGCATTGCCACTATTTGACTCACCTAATAGGATGATACACTAATGGGTACGAGTCAAACATTTGGAGTTACATTTTTTAGACTTCTTTGTTTGCACTGATTATGAAGGTTGTTTGATTATGCTTGTGATTTTAGTCTTTTATATGTGATAATTATATTTATACTGGGCTAATTTGAGATTGTTTATTTGAGGGGCAATGCTTATTGTAATGTGAATGGCTGGGGAATATGTTATCAGTTATTCTGTCATGAGTCCGTTCATTAAGGGAGTGTATGCATTCAGATTTCTGTGTATTTAAGAAAGTTATAAGGGTCTGTTAACCAATACACTTACCCAATTAATAACTGTATAAAGAAATATTTCTTTTATCTAAATGGAGAGCAACTCAATGGTATAGTCTTAAAGATGACAGATGTATTTTCTGAATTATTTCAAGGGATCTGTGAAGTGGGTTAAAGGAAAAAGATAAATTTCTGTGTGACCAGTTACTGAATCCCCAAATGACTTGAGGAGCAGTTAGTTATTGAATCCCCAAATGACTTAACCACCATACAGGAAGGTTTGCCCCAAATACTAACTGGTGTCAAAACATGACAATGCCCTCTGAGAAATGACCTAATTGTTTGGCATTTGTGAACTTGTGTGTACAGTGGCCTAACTTTTGACCAACATGTGCCCAGAGTTATAAGAAAGCCTTTCTATGTTGCATAGCTTATAAACAAATTGTGACTAGATCTAGAGATGTTGTTGTCCACTTTTACAAAGCTCTCATTAGGTCAGTCATTTTGTATAATACCCACTTTGCCATGTATCTGTCCAGCCCCAGGAAGCAATTGGAATACCTTCATCGACACCTTACTAAAAGCATACAAGTCCTAAGCAATAGGTCTTGCATGGACCACTTCAAAAATTTATTTACTATACTCAGCATCCTTCAGAGTGCTTAGAGGTGGCATGTATGGCATACAAGGCATCCTTCGACCTAATTCAGATGGACCTACTGAACTTCAGCAAGTCAAATGGCATCATAAATACTCAGTCCAGTTATCTATCTCAAATACTAACTGGTGTCAAAACATGACAATGCCCTCTGAGAAATGACCTAATTGTTTGGCATTTGTGAACTTGTGTGTACAGTGGCCTAACTTTTGACCAACATGTGCCCAGAGTTATAAGAAAGCCTTTCTATGTTGCATAGCTTATAAACAAATTGTGACTAGATCTAGAGATGTTGTTGTCCACTTTTACAAAGCTCTCATTAGGTCAGTCATTTTGTATAATACCCACTTTGCCATGTATCTGTCCAGCCCCAGGAAGCAATTGGAATACCTTCATCGACACCTTACTAAAAGCATACAAGTCCTAAGCAATAGGTCTTGCATGGACCACTTCAAAAATTTATTTACTATACTCAGCATCCTTCAGAGTGCTTAGAGGTGGCATGTATGGCATACAAGGCATCCTTTGACCTAATTCAGATGGACCTACTGAACATCAGCAAGTCAAATGGCATCATAAATACTCAGTCCAGTTATCTAAACTGAATGTTGAGTAGAGATGGATATATATCACAGAGGCTACTACTGTTCCACAACAGACTATCCATACAAATAAAACAAAGCTCATCCATCCATATTCAAATGCAACTTAGATCTAAGGATGGGTAATAGAAAATGTACTCCAGGATTGCCCCTCATGTCACTAAAGGATAGAGGCAGTTCCTAAATGCTGCGTCCCTTACATGGGTCCCCTCAAATTATCTATGGTATGATCACAGTTATTCACACTAGGGCAAATATACAATTATCAGCCATGGGATAGGTAACACCAATCAGAAAATGTTAATTCAAGCACCAAAAGGGAATTGCCTAAGCTTAAAATGTCCTCCAAGTGAACCTATGTTGTGGTAGTAAACAGTTATAAAAAATTGCCCTTTTTAGATCACTAAGTGCCCCTCTTACCCCCCCCCAGTCTTCAACAGCTTCCGGCACATATGATAAAAACAACTAAACACTCACTGACTCATGACAACATCTGCATACAAGTGCAAGATTTGTTGCACTGATGCTGTTTTGTACTCTCAGCTAGCAGTTAGCATTTGTTTTCTTTTTGGATTACCTGTAACTCTAACAAGAAACATTTGCTTCAATTTTAAGTTGCATAAATAAACATCAGAAGGTACTCATAATTAAAATCTCTCTTTACTGTTTTGCACACAAAGTATAATTTAACACTGAAACAGTAAATGAGATTCATAAAAACATGCACAGGAGAGCACTTTGTCTTATTATAGAAATGTCAGAGTAAGCAGAACAAAAACAAATTAAATGCCCTGCCTAATTATGGTTACCTTACTTGTCTCACTGAAACATCTGAGACTCTTATGTAAGAAATGCAATTTATCCCAGTGCACTATCCATTGGTTGTAATACGATGACTAACCAAGGTCCAGTCTGTCTCAGTTGGTGATGGATCCGGCCAATGTAAAAATCTCATGTTTATCAAAAAAAAAAAAAAAAAAGAGTAGGAGAACTTTACACAAAGCCCTACTAAAACTATCTGCAGTCAGTATGAATACTACCTTGAGTCTCCCTTGAAAATAGACCATAGGCCTTAATAGGACTAATCCAGGCAATAAAACTAAATGATATAAACAAACAAATGCATACTGTGCAGGTTATAAAAAATATATGAACTCATCATCATCAAAACTTTTTCTCTCATTTTTATATGGACTCAGGGTGCCACTTCAACTGTTGTAATCTCTCTTAACAATTGATGTGATACCCAACTTCATTCAAAACTGAAAATATAGTTGATGATTATGATGTTTTGATAATTTCTAGTAGGTAATTATCTGTGTATTTATTTAATTTAGATTTGTTTATCTGAATTATATATGACCACAATTATGAATGAAATGACTCTTGAATCCAGTCCTTCCAGAATATATGCTGGTTATACTGTCATCTGGGTCTATATTAGAAGACCGAATGTTTAGGTGATCGAACACCTAAACATCGATATTCTAATATCGAAAGCAAAAAATGGCGAACGGCCGATTTAACACAGGAAAAGATTTCCCTTGGCCGTTGCCGGAGTTTGCTATTTCCCTACTGTTGAGTGATCTCGAAGTTGGTATATTTAGTTAGGGGGGGTGTGGAGGGTGAAGCCCCCCCCACTTAATTTAGATGTAAAGTAATGTTTTTGTGTTGTGGCTGAGGGACATGTTTCCCTGGGACGTTCGACATTGTACGGTTCGATATTAGAAGATCGATGTTTAGGTGTTCGATCACCTAAACAGTCGGCCTTCTAATATAGACCCTGTCATCTGCATCACTGAAGCATCTGAACACCTGTGCTTTTCTAATCTTAACTGGTACACAGCCACCACTAACTTTATGCTAAAGGGTTTGGAAGGAGGCTGAAGGCTGAAGACCTCACTGAAACATGTAGACAAAGAGAGGGCATGCTAACTCCACACAGAAGGCACTCTAGTTAGGATCCATATCAGATAACCAAGCCCTTTTGTGGCAGCAATACTATCTGCTACACTACTGTGTCACCCTTACTTCCCATTACTGAACATAAAAAACAACTAAATGCTCACTGACTCATGACAACACATTCATACAAGTGCAAGGTTTGTTGTCTGGATGCTGATTTGTACTGTCAGCTAGCAATAAGCATTTGTTTTGGGTTTGGTTTGGATTACCTATAACTCTACGAAGATATATTTACATGCATTTTAAGTTATATAATTTAACATTTCTTTCTTTATTGTTTTATACAAAAAGTATAATTTAACACAGAAACAGTGAGTGAGATTCATAAAAACATGCACAAAAGAGCATGTTGTTATAGGAATATGAAATACATTCCAGATTAACAATTAAATGCCTAACTATGGCTTAGATTAAATGCAAATTATTATTTTACAGAGCTCAGTGATATTATGTCCCCATATATGGTTAGCCAATATCCTTTTCTGTCTTTGATGTTACTTTTTCTCTAAACTAATGAAGCTCTTTCATTAATTTATCAGATGCTTTATTTTGCATTTATTTGCATTAATTCCAAAATAAATATTGTTCCCAGGTTGCCCCTGTAAAGGAACTGTATGTCCAGTCAGCTTACCAAGTTAACATTTTTTCCTTCTAAATATCAATTGACTGTTTCAGTTCTTTTATTCATTTAAAATCAAATCAAACCAAACTCTGTAAAGGGCAGAAGTTTAATTAAAAATGGTAAGCACTTTCAAAGATGTACTCTGCTTCATCAAACCATAAAATCAAGAGCACACTTTTAACATATATAAATCAAATTAATTCAAAATATCCAATAAAAACCTACTAAAAAATCACGTTACACTATTAATAAAGTATAATAACACTCAATTGCATAAACCCCTTTGTTTTAAAAAAGATCTTAAAGAGACCTTACCATACAAACTATGTGTTTTATCAGCCTGTAGATGTAAAATCCAATACATCTCTCCACTTTCTGTTCTGGTGTATGAGTCCCCTAACCTCCCATCAACTCTCATCATTTCAATCACCTTAAATTTAAAAGCAAGACCTTCACCCATCCTCATGACACGTTTGGTTAGGGACATTACATTGTCTTATACCCCTAACATGTTCCCTAATATGTTTTAAAAAGGAGTGATTAGCTTTTCCTGTGTAATTTTTTTTGCATAAAACACATTGGGCAAGTTAGATCAAATTCCTGAAAGTACAAGTCACCTCCACTCCAAAATAATATATATGTAATCTACAGAACAGGGGACATAGCCCCCACCACCACTTCATGCAGAATAGGAAATGGGGTTGCAGCCCTACTGCAAAACAATGTTAAAGGTAACACAGTGAATTTTGGAATTGACTATGTTTTAACAGAATTACAGTTTAACCTTCAAAGCGTTAGGACTCCCAGTACCAGGTCTTGCATTTTCAGTAAACTGTCTATTGCATTAATGTAACTGGTGTTCTCTACTTGTGACAGGTTTCTCCATTAGTTTCTGGGAAAGCATGGTTTGGTATATATAGAAATAAATACAAAATGTCACTATCAGTTTAACATCTTTGTGGCTAGATTGCTGTCTGACAACATAACATGTAAAGTCATTTCATCAAGGTCACAGAGGTTACAGAGAGTTGGTTTGACAAGAATATAAGTCACTATTGCAAAGGATGCAAAAAAATAGTGTGACATTGAGTGTGATTGGTGGATGGCTGCAATGTGGCATTTTTGAAAAAAGTATGGTACTCATTACACTTAATGAAAATGCCTTTAACTGAAGTAAAAGTGAAACTGCACATTTTTGTATTGTAATGTGCTGACAGGAAAAAAAACAAAGATAAGTCTTAGGTTTACCACATCTAGCAGCACTATCATGTACTTACGGTTTTGTTTTGCATGTCCTGCTGCTGTCAGAAAAAAGGTTAAAGTGGTCAAGCGTTGATTTTATTTATACCACTTATATTTGTTTTTTTCCACAGACAAGTAACCTGTACATGTACTTTAAGTACTTTATTTATGTCAGCAGATTTACATGTGCTTCTGGTGTTTAAGGTGCAAAATAATTTCAGCGTTCCCAGTTTCCCATTCTTGTAATTTCTTAAATTTTCCCATTGTTATATTCTTAAAGTATATAGACTATATCCAGTACATGACACTGAGAATGCCTGCTTTAAAAGTGTTGAATGCACCTTGCTTGATGGGACAGAGTACAACTGTATCAGCCTAGCAGACAAACACACTCTGGGAGACTCATTGTAGAGTAAGTAGCAGGTACTGCACAGGCAATAAAGAATCAAGGAAGTAATCTGTGCATAAAATGTTGGTGAAAGATTTAAGGTTTAAGATACTTTTTCTGATATTTATTTATGAATTATTTATTATCTGAAGATAGAGTATTATTTAGCACTGTAGATTGTCTAGCTGTTTGTATCTACCAATAATTGGTCAGATAGCTCTGTACATTACTATATGCATTTATTATTATTATTATTTTTGGCTATTGCTCAAGAGTATCACAATAGTTGGTTGGTCCCTATCCGTAACTATTGTTGCAGTAGAAATACTTTCCTAGTACAAAAGCTTTTGAGGATTGGAGAATTCTATTTGTCTTCCCTGGGAATTGTGTGTGTGTGTGTGTGTGTGTGTGTGTGTGTGTGTGTGTGTGTGTGTGTGTGTGTGTGTGTGTGTGTGTGTGTGTGTAAATAACTTGTTTGGCAGACAGCTAACAGGGGCAAGGGGCATTGAAAGGCACTGACATTAACACAGAGTGGTGAGAAAGGGGCCTGACAAGCCAGGGAGAAGATGCAGCTCAGTAACTGATCAATGTGGAGTCCTAGTCTGGGTTTGGATGATGGAAGTCCATACCCAGGGCAGCGGTGCATATTATCTACAAGCTCTTGAGAGCATGTTGTATTTGGTGAACTGTTTATTGAATAAGATCTAATTATATAACTTCCACTTTAACTTGTTGGGATGCAGAGGTGTTACACAAGAAGACATCCTTCTGGTTGTCATTAGAACTATATGTGGGCAGTGATGCAGACCCAAAGACAATAATCCCTGTCCTTTACATATCCAGTATGATATTTGGTTGTGAATGGTTGGACTTAAACCCCATATGCACCAGACTGTTCACCACACTGACTTTACAGATTTGTCAGTACATTGCTCTTTGGATATGAGGTATCCACCATGGGATATCAGTGCTTTATTTTCTGCACCTGTAGTGTTTATCCAAATGTAGCAGTACATGTGTTTTTTTGCTCTGCTTCTGAAGTTTAGCTAAAGATTCCCTGGTGATCCAGTGTGATTTGAATGAGGTTACCTTGGGAGATCTCTAAATAACTACTTAAGGCTTAATTCTAGCCATTTCATAGGGTGGATTGAATCTTATGAAGTTTACCTAGGTCTGACTCAAAAAGGTAGTATAAAATGGAACCTGAAATCTTTAATCCACAGTTAGAAAAAAAAACTTCGACAGATAGTGGCATCCCTTCATTAGCCTTTCTGATCAGTTTTGAATGGATGAAAATATACCAAAGAGTAATATCAACACAAATAATAGAGTTAGGTAGCAAATATATAAACATGGAAACTATAAAATGAGCCCAAATTAAAATTATTCATTTTGTCAAACTGTAAACTTTTTCACAAATTTCACTACCGCAAATCATACACATTTCAAATGCAGCATATACACAAATTTAGAACCCATGAAAATGTAGAAAAATCCCACATGACAGACTGTTGTTCACACTTAAGATTGTATTTATTCATCCATCCTCTTCTAAATCAACTGTCTCACTGATGCTCCTGGTGGTTTCAAGCTGGTCAGAGTAGTTCAAATGTCTCTGTCCCCAGCAACAGTCTTCACTTCATTTTGTGGGATCCCCAAGTGTTCCCATGCAACTTGAGAAATATAAGTCTCCCAAAATATTCTTCATCTGCCCTGAGGTCTACTCCCTGTGGGTCATGCCTGGTATACCTCCTGTCAATGGAACCTAGGGAGGCACCCTGACAAGATGTTTAAACTATTTCAACTGACTCTTCTCAACAAGAAGGAGCAGTACCTGTATTCTAAGATCTTCCTAGATTGCCAATTCTCACATACACCTCATTCCTGTTGCTTGTAAGCACAAATTCATCCTTTCAGACATTCACCAAACCTTGTGACCAAATCTGAGAACAGGAACATAGACTAACCAGTAAATTGAGAGCTTTGCCCTATGACTTGGCTCTAGTTTCCCCACCATACTCCAGTACAAAGCCTGTAGTACTGCTATCACTCTGCCCAACTAATGGTCAGTCTCCTCATGGCTTCTACCTTCAGCTGTGAACAAGGCCACAAGAGATTTAACTTGGCGACAAGAAATTTAGTTCCTTCCTCTGAGGCAGCTACTGTCCTTGCCTGAAGAACATCCACTCCATTCCAGCAAAGAAACATTACCTTTAATTTAGAAGCATCACAGACACCTGTCATTCAACACTGAAATACTCTACTACAAGCTGGAGAACACAATCACTTGAGGTTAATAAGGCATCATTGTAAACAATAAAGAGGCAAGCCTTACTTTACAAAATGTAAACGTTCCAAACTTTCATTGCAACTTCATATCTTTTCAAAGAAAATCATAAACAAGAAATGGGACAGGACTCAACCTTAGAAGAGCTATATGCCCAACTTCACTGAATTTAAGGCAATATCAGCAATGCAGACACACCTCTCACTCTGAATGCTGCATAAGTTCTGGGGTCCTCATACTGTTGTAGTACCTCGTAACATATATTTTAGGTTGCACAGTTATGTGCCTCCTCCAAACCCACAAAATACATGCTGACAGTATTGGTGAATTCCCATGACTCTTTCAATATCAACACCAGGACAAACACTTGATCTACTGTCCTGCTGCCAGGAGGAGGGCTTTGTGTGAAACCACATAATGTGTCAACTCCACCACAGCTGAACCTCCCCTCCTTTACCTTTACCTTTTAAAGATTATTTACATGTTTTTCTTAATGGAAAAATAATTTTTTAAGATTGTTACATCTTTTTTTTACATCAGCTGCCTCTGTTCCAAGTATTTCATATTCTACCATACTTCTACATAATCTGAACAAAAATGTTCCTATCTATGTATTCCTTCTTAAAAGTTCCACTCAGTAACTATGAAAAGGTAAATAAATGTGCTTCCACATTTTTGTTTGTTTATAGAAAGCAGTGTTTAACTTCCCCTGGTTATGATATGATATCTTAACATGCAAGATCACCAAGTAACAAGTAAAACTAAATAAACAATGTTGGTATTCTTCATATCTTTCATGAATTCACATAATTCCCTTGGCTGTCCCAACATGAATTCAAAGTTTTTTGTGTTAGAACAGGTTGAAGTGGACCCTAGAGGGGGAAGTTGGGAGACTAAACTAGAATACCGGGAATTGTTTTGGCAATTAAAACTGGACGCCTGGGTTGAACGACCACATTAATATTAGTAGTGTTTTGAGAATGAGAGCAGCAAGATTATAGGCACAGACAATTGTGGTTTATCCTTGATACATCTTAACTACGATTTAATTTTTATGGATCATTCCTTCATACACACACTGGGTAGGAATCAAATTACACAGTTTATACATTGTATTTAATATTGATTATTTATTTATTCATTTATAGTGGTAAAATACACATACAATTCAAACAGCACATACTATTAAGAAGGGTAACATAATTATTGTAAACATAACAACACACAACCTTTTAACCATTATATATACTTTTTTCTAAACGTGTTTAAAATTCAATTACAATAATTTAATTTAACTAATTATTAAGAATATAAGACTATACATTTTAAAGGGAAGGTTTTTTTAAAAGGGAAAATGTCTATAGCATTTACTATGTTTTAATATGTTTTAATGTATTTTACTTGATTGGAAGTTATTGAACTTCAATTATGAAATGTCACATGTTCAAGCTTTGGGTATTTAAACCCACCACTGGTTTCACTGAATTTTGTTCTGAGGAAGCCTGGGATTGAACCTGGGTGGAAGCGCTTAACTATTTGTTCATATTGTTTGGACTTAAGTATTGAATAAATTACGTGGTTTTATATCCGTTTGGTGGACTCGTGT